>NC_139513.1:11969259-11991759 GCF_947247035.1 Vipera ursinii
GTCTGTCTGTGTCTGTCTCCCAGACTGTCCTCCTGAAAGAATACATGGAAGGGGCTCCATGACTGTCTCTCTCTCTCTGTGTGTGTGTGTGTGTCTATCTGTCTGTCTCCCAGACTGCCCTCCCAAGAGAGCACATGGAAGGGGCTCCACGACTCTGTGTGTGTGTGTCTGTCTGTCTCCCAGACTGTCCTCCTGAGAGAACACATGGAAGGGGCTCCATGACTGTCTCTCTGTGTGTGTGTGTGTGTGTGTGTCTGTCCCCCAGACTGTCCTCCTGAGAGAACACATGGAAGGGGCTGCACGACTGTCTGTGTGTCTGTGTGTGTGTGTGTGTCTGTCTGTGTCCGTCTCCCAGACTGTCCTCCCGAGAGAGCACATGGAAGGGGCTCCACGACTCTGTGTGTGTCTGTCCGTCTCCCAGACTGTCCTCCTGAGAGAACACATGGAAGGGGCTCCACGACTGTCTCTCTGTTTGTCCCACTGTGTGTGTCTGTCTGTCTGTGTCCGTCTCCCAGACTGTTCTCCCGAGAGAGCACATGGAAAGGGCTCCACAACTGTCTGTCTCTGTGTGTGTTTGTGTCTGTCTGTCTGTCACCGTCCCCCAGACTGTCCTCCCGAGAGCACATGGAAGGGGCTCCACAACTGCATGTGTGTGTTTCTGTATGACTGTGTCCGTCTCCCAGACTGTTCTCCCGAGAGAGCACATGGAAGGGGCTCCACAACTGTCTGTCTCTGTGTCTGTTTGTGTCTGTCTGTGAGTCCGTCCCCCAGACTGTCCTCCCAAGAGAGCACATGGAAGGGGCTCCATGACTGTCTCTCTGTGTGCCTTTGTGTCTGTCTCCGTCCCCCAGACTTCCCTGAAAGGGAATGCAGAAACCAAGTGTGCTATAGGAGCCCCCAACTCCTTTACCCGCCCTCCTTCTGCCTTTCCTAAGTTTTTGATTTCCCCAGGTGTTTGGAGGGGGGGTCTCCTCTGCCTCCCCCTCCTCCTCCATGCAAGGATGGGCGCTGTCACATTGAAGCAGACTGTAATTTTCCAAGTTTCTTCTCTTCAGGCAACACAGTCCTTCTTCTCTTCTCCTCCTAACTCAGCCAGAATTTCCATCTTCCTTCCCGGAATTCCTTCTTGTTCCTGTCTCAGAAAAGCCTCTGCACAAAGCATCGTGTCAAGATATTTAAATTCATAACTGGAACGCAACTGAAATTGAAATTTATGGGTTATCTGTCAGGATCAAAGGCATGGAGGTTTACAGGTGGACCCCAAAAATGTAATTGTTTCGCGTTCTGCACTATTTTTCTGAACACGAGAAAAGCTACTTGCCAATGCTGAAATTTTTGATGCCTGTTAGTCGAAGGTCTCCAGTGGATGAGCATTCACACAGGCATGTTGAACAATGGTCTGAAAGAGGCTGGGGGTGTGTGTCTCAGAATACCTCAGAGAAATGTTTATTTATTTATTTATTCGTTTTATATACCGCCCTTCTCCCGGAGGACTCAGGGCGGTGTACAGAGCAAAGTAAGTATACAATAAACCAACAATAAAACAAATAAAACCCCAGATCTACAAATAAAACCCCAGATCTATCAGGTCAGGCCGGCTTGCTGGAATAGATAGGTTTTTAAATCTCGCCGAAAGGTGCGAAGGTCGGGGGCCATCCGGATTTCGGCTGGTAAGCGGTTCCAGAGGATTGGCGCACCCACCGAGAATGCTCTCCCCCTGGGGGTCACCAGCCGGCATTCTCTGAGATCCCAGTAAAACAGGAAGAATTTATTCCAAGGAGCTCTGAAAGAGCAAAGAAGGTTTTTCCTCATGAAAGATTCACAGCAGGTGAGGTAAAAGTATGTAGCATCTTTTATGATGCCCTGTTCACCGCCCTGAGTCCTTCGGGAGAAGGGCGGTATAGAAATTCAATTAAATAAATAAAATAAATAAATGAGCCCAAAGTATTGAATTTACATCTGCCAGAAGAAAAGAACAATCACAAATGTACTCATTTGCAAAACAGCTTAAAAAGGACTATGGAGGTTCTTAGTCATCCAGGTCGTTGTTGTCCCGAAGGTGCTTTTTTCCGAGAGGCAACTGGATTTTCTTTGTTTTTCCTTGAAGACGTTTCGCTTCTCATCCAAGAAGCTTCTTCAGCTCTGACTGAATCCTTCCATTCTCCACCATCCGGTCAGAGCTGAAGAAGCTTCTTGGATGAGAAGCGAAACGTCTTCAAAGAAAAAAAACAGAAAGTCCAATTGCCTCCTGAAAAAGCACCTTTGGCACGGCTCAAAAAAGGAATTTCTATGAAAGAGTCTAGGAGAAATAAAGAACTATTTAGTAGAAATTTAAAAAAAAAGCCCAAGGATCTTGTGAAACAACTTGGCTTAATAATAATAAGAATACAGTTGGAAGGTACCTTGGAGGTCATCTAGTCCAACCCCCTGCTCAGGCAGGAAACCCTATACCATTTCAGGCAAATGGCTGTCCAGTCTCTTCTTAAAAACTTCCAGTGTTGGAGCATTGACTGCTTCTGGAGGCAGGTTGTTCCACCGGTTAATTGTTCTAACTGTCAGGAAGTTTCTCCTTAGTTCTAGGTTGCTTCTCTCCTTGACTAGTTTCCCTCCGTTGCTTCTTGTCCTGCTTTCAGGTGCTTTGGAGAATAGCTTGACTCCCTCTTCTTTGGGGCAGCCCCTGAAATATTGGAAGACTGCTATCCTGTCCCCCCTCGTCCTTCTCTTCATTAAACTACACATACCCAATTCCAGCAACTGTTCCTTATGTTTTAGCCTCCAGTCCCCTAATCATCTTTGTTGCTCTTCTCTGTACTCTTTCTAGAGTCTCAACATCTTTCTTACATCGTGGTGACCAAAAATGGATGCAGTATTCCAAGTGTGGCCTTACCAAGGCGTTGTAAAGTATTAAATGCTGTCCAGGTATTAATTGGAGGGGCGCGGTTTCAATATATTTAAATTTAATAATAGGAACAATGGGGATCCTGCAGTGAGTCAGAACACTCAGTTACAGCTGATTGGTCGAAGAGGGCTGGCCACTGCATGAGGCAAGCTAAGCTGTGATTGGTTGCCTTGAGTAAATTTGGGGAGGGTCCTTGTTTCCCGCTTTTTTCCCTCTGAATGCTGTGATTTACCTCAGGAAGTTGACATTCTTGTGTTGATTCAGCCGACGGCGCTGTTTGGCTCTCTTATTTACTGTAAATATATATATATATATATATATATATATATATATATATATATATATATATATATATATATATATATATATATATATATATATATAAAACCCCACAGGTTTGTGTGAGTGTGTCTGAATCCATTTGGACATTGGCTGCACAATTCCTGGATGCATTTCATATTCCATTTAGCTTACAAAGCAAGTACAAAGTAGTCCTCAATTTCAGACTACAATTGAACCCCAAATTTCTGTTGCTAAGTGAGACGTTTGTGAAGGGAGTTCTGCCCCATTTTACGACCTTTCTTGACAAAATTGTGAAATGAGTCACAGCGGTTGTTAGATTAGCAGCACAGTTGTTAAGGGAATCCGGCTTCCTCACTGACTTTGCTTGTCAGAAGGTTGCAAGGGCATTTTACCTGCAGACCCAGGTAGACATTCCAAGAAAAAAAAGAAAAAACATTTCCCACACACCAAATGCACAATTTCTCTTTCTTGTGGATCTTTTGGGGGCTCCAGCGGTCTCAGTGAAGTCAGCACTTTGCAATATTCCAAGCGTTTATACAAGGGCCCTCTTTTCGCAAATGCTCCAAGTTTTATCAAAATTTCATTACAGGTAGTCCTCAACCTATGTCATCACCAAACAACGGTTCAACATTGTGACGAGTATCCATGGCCCGTAAATCAATTCTGACCCTTGTAAAACTTTTGCCCCTGTTCCCAATGTTTAAATGAGTAAATTGCGGGTCCTCGGCAGCAGGCTCTCTTTTGTGACCGGCGTTTCTCAAAAATGCACAACTTTTTAAGATGTGCGGACTTCAGATCTCCCAGAATTCATGCTAACCTGGGAATTTCTGGGAGTTGAAATTCACACATCTTAAAATTGTCGAGCTTGAGAAACATTTGATGTAGACCTAAATACCCAGGCATCAGTTTCCATGTAAACACATCTCTGTGTTTGATCCTGCGTTCAAGAAGGAGAAATGTTAAGGATGCAAATCCATGTTCAGGACTAGAACTTGTTCAAGGCAGCGCCCTTGCTCACTTGCAAGCAGCAGCTGAAGAAAGGGAGACAAACCGTTATAAAACTGGTAATTTATTTATTTTTTTTATTTTTATTTTTATTCCATTTATATCCCGCCCTTCTCCGAAGACTCAGGGCGGCTTACAAGCTTAGCAGTAGCCTTCATTCTATGTATATGCCTGCTTATTAGGGCTTTCACACACACCCCAAGCGGCATTATTACAAAGTCAGCTTAATTGCCCCCAACAATCTGGGTCCTCATTTACCCAGGATTGTTGCCATTTGCCATCTAGTGAGACCCAAGAAGTGTGATTTTTTCCCGTCGCAGCACCTGCCCTGTGGAAGACCCTTTTCTGGGGGATCCTGCAGGTCCCCCACCCTTCTAGCCTTCTGGAAAGCTGTAGAGGGCTGTTTGTCCTCCAAATCCTCGGACAGGATAAGGCTGGGACTGGAGAACTGGAGGTTGCAGTGTCTGTGTGTTTGTGCCAGGTGCCTGATGCATAAGAGGTGGTCACAGGTTAAAATGGATGAATATTTTCCCAACAAGGGAAATAAGTCAGTCAGTGAGTGAGATGGGTGGTTTCTAAATCTGATAATATATAAAAAATATGTACAGGTAGTCCTTGATTTATAACCGTAGTGGAGTCTGCCTGTTAAGGATCCAGGTCATAAATATCTTTTGTGGCTGGGGTCCATCCTAACTTCAAATGGTTGCAAGCTGATTGATGACTGCCTCAACTCAACTTCCAGGTGTCTCTCTCTCTCCAGCGGTGCCTGAACTCTTGGCTGAAAGGGGGGGATCGATCCAAACTCAGCCGCTCTCCCTTGAACTAGGAAAGGAAGACAAGAGACCCCCACGGGAGGTGCCATGAGTAATAAAAACCCCTTTGTTGGTGGAAGGAGCAGAATGCTCACAAATGCACATGGGGTGATGGAGGAATTAGCAGCATGAAACCTGGCAGAACGGACTCTTTTTTTTCTGGTATCCGTTGACCTTCCCGGTAACCCAGGACTGGATCTTCTTCCCAAAGAGCCTTAAATCCATGAAGGGAAAGAGCCTCCATAAGATCTGACAAGCATCAGGCAACCAGGCGCCTCTGGGGAAACCAGGTGTCCGGATCAAGGTGTTCACAAAGGGTGGGGGAGGGAAGATCCCAGGAGCCCCCTGAAGTAACCAATAGGAGTCGGGCAGATCCCAGCTTCTGAGCACATCAGCAACTATGGGATCAAGAGGGAAAAAGGCCACTTTCACACTGAAACAGCCAGGAAAACTTTATGCTGTGTTGCGCTGGGGATGAGATGCCATTTCATGGAGACGGAGGAGAAAAGAATTAATCATGATTCAGAACAAGCAAGGAACTAAGCTACGTTTCCTTTAGTGATGTGAATGAATCCCACAAAAAGATCCCATAAAATTTACACTATTTGAAGTGATAAATCGATGGAAAATAGGGTTGACAGAAATAGGCAAGAACAATATTGACCGTAACAGGGTATATGAATAATAATGGTATATATCACAGTAAACAATAACAAGAATATACTTAAAAGAATTAAGTCTTCCTTTCCATTTTTTTTCTATATGAAATATTAGTATTGTTTGTAGTTATCTTATATGAGCTAGAGAGTGATAGGTTTAAGAACTTATTGTTGGTAGCATATGGATGTTTATGATTGTTTTTTGTTTTTATACCCTGTACTTAGCTCTGGGAAGTGGGGGGGGAGAGGGGGGTAGGGGTAGGGAGGGATAGGTAGGGGAGGGGGAGGGGGGATTGTTAAAGATAAAATGTATTTTAAAACTTTTCAATAAAAAAAGAATATACTTAAAAGAATTTAAGGTTAAAACCACAACTGTACAGACAGTAGTCTTAATTGTACACATGAAAGCCTGATATTAAATGAATTTGGGGTCATATGAAGCACGAGATGGTATAAATTTACAATGCATAATAAACTGAATATTACATAGTTCAAAGGTACACTTCTCACAACCTACGATGTATGTGCTAAGTAACCTGTGCTCCAATTAATCCCAAGTGTGTGTTTTATCACTGTCTCAGCAATTACAACCAGGTGAATCTTCAGTCTATACCTGATCCTTTTGCTGCTTTGTGAATACTCTCACACTCCCAATCTTTATGCCTGCATTGTGTACACCCTGATGGTAATTTAAGATGATTTGACTAGGAAAAACGTTTTCCTAGTTCTGAGTTCCTACACCATACAATTGTAGAATTTCTCCTCTGTCACTGTGTGAAATTCCTGATGAATGGCAAGGTGTGACTTTTTTTTTAAAAAATGTTTCCCTGCATAGTTCACAATTAAAGAGATTTGTCTCTGCTATGGACTTTCTGGTGCATTTTTAGCTTTGATTTACAATGAAGAGTTTTCTCACACTCTGCACACTTCTAAGGTCACTCTCCCGCGTGATTTTGGGTGTGCCTGTGAAGTGGGCAAAATATTTTCCACTCTTCAGACATCTATGTTTTTTCTCCAGTGTGGATTCGCTGATGCTTCAAGAGAGGTTTTTTTTTTTTTTTTGAGAAAAACATTTATCGCACCCTGAGCCTTTACAGGGCTTCTCTCCTGTATGGATTTGGCTGTGACATCTAAGGGTACACGAAATGAGCAAATGATCCCCCACAGTCTCTAAAGGTAAAGGTTCCCCCGCACATGCATGCTAGTCGTTTCCGACTCTAGGGGCCGGTGCTCATCTCCGTTTCAAAGCCGAAGAGCCAGCGCTTGTCCGAGGACGTCTCCGTGGTCATGACTAGACGCCAAAGGCGCACGGAACGCTGTTCCCACCGCAGTGGTCCCTATTTTTCTACTTGCATTTTTATGTGCTTTCGAACTGCTAGGTTGGTAGAAGCTGGGACAAGTAACAGGCGCTTACTCTGCTACGCGGCACTCGGGATTCGACCCGCCAAACTGCCGACCTTCTGATCGACAAGCTCAGCGTTCTAACCCACTGAGCCACCGCGTCCCTCCACAGTCTCTAGACATTTGTAGTTTCTTTCCCCCGTGTGAACTTTGACGTGACTTCTAAGTTCTGATGTGGTTCGATAAAACTGTCCATATTCGTGATGTTACCTAGTTGGACAATGAAACGTCTGCAAGGAAACAGCCAAGCTCAGTGGACACTAAGGTCTCCACACCAGCTCTGGCCAAAGAGCCCCTTATTGTCTCAGTGCATGGAGCTTCTCATCCCTCCATCAGTTGAGAGGGAACCTCATCCATTCCTGGGCTGGACTAGGAAGCATTAAGCCTTGGCTTTCTATAGCCTTCATCCATGACCTCCCTATCCAACATTCAGGGAGGTCAATAAAAACAGTTTCTCTGCTGTGGACATCTTGCCTGTGTTTCATCTCCCACGGTGGGAACCAACCACTCAGGGACACTTCAAAGTCCCAGTAATCTAAAGGTAAAGGTAAAGGTTCCCCTGCACATGCGTGCTAGTCGTTTCCGACTCTAGGGGCCGGTGCTCATCTCCGTTTCAAAGCCGAAGAGCCAGTGCTTGTCCGAGGACGTCTCCATGGTCATGTGGCCGGCATGACTAGATGCCAAAGGCGCACAGAACGCTGTTACCTTCCCACTGTAGTGGTCCCTATTTTTCTACTTGCATTTTTATGTGCCTTCGAACAGCTGCCATTTTTGGGAGCTGCTAGAAGCCTTGGTTGGTGTTCCCTCTTAACTGGATGGTAAATATTTTATTTTAACTCTTGGGAGCTTTTAATTCAAATATTTTCAGGTCATAAAGTGGTCTTAATAGTCAGTGGTGTAGCGCTTATGTGACCCTCCATCACGAGCACTTTAAACTACACACAGAGCAGCCTCACATTGAATTTTGGGTTGCATGAAATGCAACCTGGTATCAATTTGCCATTCGTACTGAATTGATTATATAATTCAAAGTCACGCTTCTCGTGACTTACGATGTATGTCCTAAGTAAGATGTGCTCCTTTTAATCACAAGTGTCTCAGTCTCACGTAGATACGACCTTTAATTAAGGCCCACAAAAGCAGGGGCCCATTCAAATAACCAAGAGATTTCACCTCAAGTTCCTCCAAAATCCACCCTTTTCAATTCAACCCTAGAAGTTGGAAGTGTCCAGCGAAGGAGGATGGAGTCACAAAAGTCAAGATGGCGGCTGTTTTGATGGGCACCACACACACACAGCTAAAAAGCAGAACTTTTGACTGCAGTCCGTGGCACAATTTGATGGCCATCTTGAGTTTTTCAAAAAACACCCCCCCCCCCGAATTACATGCCCTGAAAACAGTCCTCTTGGTTATTTTGAACAATGATTTTATTACGGATTATAGTCACAGATCCAACAAAGAAACAATACAAGGATGTACGTGTGTGAATATGCTTGCATGTATGTGAAACATGAAAAAGACAATATGAAAAAAGGGGACGCCAATCAGGCAAAGAAATATGGGTAATCCTTGAGGTACCACAGGCGATTTAACGAATCAAAGTTACAACGCATGCCCCAAAAAGCTAAATACGAATCCATTTCAAAGTTACAACCTCTGCACTGTCATTCACCCATACAACTGACCGCAGAGATGCTGCAGCACTCATTTCATTTTATTAAATTCATATGCCGCCCTTCTCCCTGAGGACTCAGGGCGGCTCACAATAATAAAAATTAAAAAACATAGAGTAAAAAATTTAAAAGAGAATTAAACAATAAATACGAAATTACAAAACAACTTAACCCAGTAAAAGCCTAATTAAAAATCGTAGTCAGTCCAGGCCCACTTGTGCGAACAACCAGGTCTTCAGATCACAGCGGAAGGACCGAAGGCAACTCATTCCAGAAGGTCGGTGTGCCCACAGAGAAGACTCTCCCCCTGGGGATCGCCAGCCGGCATTGCCTGGCCGACTGAACCCTGAGGAGGCCGACTCTGTGGGAGCGAACCGGGCGATGGGAGGTTGACAATGGCAGCAGGTGGTCTTGCAAGTACCCCGGGCCTAAGCCATGCAGGGCTTTAAAGGTTGTTACCAGCACCTTAAATCGCACTCGGAGGGTAACTGGAAGCCAATGCAGCTCGCGCAGGAGTGAATTTGAATTTTGAATTTGAATTTTATTGAATTTATATACCGCCCTTTCCCGTAGGACTCAGGGCGGTTTACAGGGTAAAAACAACAATACAAAATTTAAAAACAATTAAAAAGATTAAATTAAATCCCTGAAGAAATAAAAAAAAACCAGTTAAAACTCTCAGCCTGGGCAGGACAGCTCGAAGAGCCAGGTCTTCAGGTCCCGGCGAGAGAGAACCGACCCCTGAGGAACTCCACAAATGAGAGGCCTCGGGGCAGATCTCTGCCCTCCTGTCAACACCGACTGCGAGTGGCCCAGGAGATAGGAGGAGAACCACTGTAAAATGGTGCCTCCCACTCCCAACCCTTATGGGAGTGGGAGATACTCCCATAAGCACCCGCGTGGCCGCATTTTGCACCAGTTGAAGCCTCCGGGTGCTCTTCAAGGGCAGCCCCATGTAAAGAGCATTGCAGTAATCCAGGCGAGAAGTGACAAGGGCGTGGGTAACAGTGCATAGGGCATCTCGGTCCAAAAAGGGGCGCAACTGGCGCACTAGGCGAACCTGTGCGAAGGCCCCCCTGGTCACGGCCATCAGATAATCTTCCAAATTAAGCCGTGAATCCAGGAGGACACTCAAGTTGCGAGCCCTTTCTGAGGGGGGCAATACCTCCCCCCCCCATCAAAAGAAATGGAACTTGTTGGACAATACAAGACGCCAGTATCCACAGCCAGTCGGTCTTGGAGGGGTTAAGCCTGAGCCTGTTCCTTCCCATCCAGACCCGCACCGCCTCCAGGCACCGGGACATCACGTCAAGGGCATCACTGGGTTGGCTCGGGGTGGAGATGAACAACTGGGTACCATCCGCATATTGGTGATACCTCACCCCAAAGCCACGGATGATCTCACCCAGCGGCTTCATATAGATGTTGAACAGGAGGGGGGAGAGAACCGACCCCTGAGGCACCCCAAAAGTGAGGGGCCTCGAGGTAGATCTCTGTCCCCCTGCCAATACAAACTGCGAGTGGCCCGAGAGGTAGGAGAACCACCGTAAAACAGTGCCTCCCACTCCCAACCCCTTGAGCCGTCACAGCAGGATACCATGGTCGATGGTATCAAAAGCCGCTGAGAGGTCAAGTAGGACCAGGACAGAGGAACAGCCCCTGTCCCGGGCCCGCCAGAGATCATCCACCAGTGCGACCAATGCCGTTTCTATGCTGTAGCCGGGTCTGAAACCAGACTGGTACAGGTCCAGATAGTCCGCTTCATCCAGGAATTGCAGGAGCTGACTCACCACAACACTCTCAACAACCTTCGCTACAAAGCGAAGGTTGGAGACAGGACGGTAGTTATTCAACGAGGCCGGGTCCAGAGCAGGCTTCTTGAGGAGGGGCCTCACCACCGCCTCTTTTAAGGCGGAGGGGAAGACACCCTCCATCAAAGAAGCATTAACAACTGCCTGGAGCCAGCCCCGTCACCTCCCAGGTGGCCGAAACCAGCCAGGAGGGACATGGGTCCAGTAAACAGGTTGTAGTGCTCAGTCTACGCAGGATCCTGTCCACATCATCCCGAGTCACAGGGTCAAACTCACCCCAAATGGTATGACCAAGACCTGCCCTCTCCCCTCCGCCGGATTCCTCCCAGTCGGAGTCCAAGCCAGTCCGGATCTGAGAGATTTTGTCCTGCAGATACTGTACAAATTCCTCAGCCCTACCCTGCAAGGGGTCATCCCTCGGTCCCTGATTAAACAGGGAGCGGGTCACTCTAAACAGAGCGGCTGGGCGGTTATCTGCGGACGCAATGAGAGCGGAAAAGTAAACACCTATTACCCTCCCATCTTGTTCAGCCAGGTCTTCTGAGTGAGGCACTGGGCATGCTCTGACAACACGCTGGGTTCCAGGCACCCCACCCCATCCCGAGTTCCCCCATCACCGTTCGCTTACTTACCTTTTGATGAACTCAGGAACTCAGGGTAGAGAAGGCCGGTCCCTTGCTGGGCCCCGTGGCACAATCGAGAAGAGGAAATCCAGACACTGTTGCTTCCGTCGCAAGCCTTTCCTCTCCGGCCAGCATTCATCGGTACGATTTCTTCGTAGCGCCGCCAAGCTCTACCTTTATGCTAGTCTGACGCTGGCCCCGCTAAGAAAGGGCGGCCATTTTGCTTCCGTTACAAGCCTTTCCAGTCAGCATTAACCGCTATCATTTCTTCTCCGTTTGGCCAGCGTTAAGATGAGTTGCTAACGCTGGTGGAGCTAAAAAGAAATTGCACCGATTAATGCTGGCTGGAGAGGAAAGGCTTGCAAAGGAGGCAAGAGTAACTGGATGTCTTCAGGAAGAAAACATCCTGCCGTCAAGAAGGCTCCACACACATTTGCACTACTCACGATGACCCTGAGGACACAGGTAAACCTCCAAATGGCCCCAACGACTCTCTAAAACAGGGGTCTTCAAACTTGGCCCTTTTATGACTTGTGGACTTCAACTCCCAGAATTCCTCAGCCAGCATGCCTGGCTGAGGAATTCTGGGAGTTGAAGTCCACTCCTCTTAGAGTCCATTATCAGGGGTCTTCAAACTTGGCCCCTTTATGACTTGTGGACTCCCAGAATTCCTCAGCCAGCAGCAGGTAATCTGACCTGATAGCAGCAGCTTGAGGCTTTCTCTAGACTAGATGACCTCCAAGGTCCCTTCCAACATGATCATCATTATTATAAAACTTTTATTCATAAAACATGAAACTCAAGTCAACTGAACACTCAAATTGACTGGCACTAATGGTTGACACGGGTTGCTGCCAGCATCCTAGGTATCAACCAGGTATCTCCTTAAAATCCTCAGGGAAAGGGCGGTATATAAATGTAATAAAATAAAATAAAATAAAATGTAAGATGTTGTTATTGTTATTATTATTATTTTCTCACCTCTAAACCTTCAGTTCTCCTCACTGATTAACAAAAGGCTAGTAAACAAAAAAAAATGACAAAAATTCCTAGGCGCCTTGACTGATGACTTTAGCAATTTATGACCGGAAGTGCATTCCCAGTTGTGGTCATAAGTCAAGGACTACCTGTACTCTGCAAAACATTATACATACTCCCCACACTCTTATATGACTCTTTTGTGTAATCACTCTGGTCAGTTACTAATGCAGCTTTGCGAGCAAAACATCCTCACACTCCCAACACTTACACCCTTTCCCCTCATTGTGTGCGCTCTCCTGGTACCTGAGGTTGCTTTACTAAAAAAAAAAACATTTTCCCCACAACAAACATTTGTAGGATTTCCCTTCTGTAACTGTGTGAAGGTCCTAGTGAACGGTAAGGTGGGACTTCTGGGAAAAAAAGTTTCCCGCATTCTTCTCAGCTGAAAGGGTAGATCTCTGCTATGGACATTCTGATGCATTTTTAGCTTTGATTTACAATGAACAGTTTTTGTCACACTCTGCACACTTGTGAGGCCTCTCTCCTGTGTGATTTCTGGTGTGCATGCGAAGCGCTGAAGGTTGGGCAAAACATTTCCCGCATTCCAGACATTTGCGTGGTTTTTCTCCAGTGTGGATTCGCTGATGCTTCGAAAGAGTAAATTTCCGGGAAAAGCGTTTATTGCACTCCGAGCATTTATGGGGCTTCTCTCCTGTATGGATTTGGCTGTGACTTCGAAGGGAACATGACCGAGCGAATGCTTTCCCACAGTCGAAACATTTGTGGTTTTTTTCCCCCATGTGAACTTTCACATGATTTCTAAGGGCTGATGCGTTAGAATAAAATCTTCCACATTGAAAGCATGGATATGGCTTCTCCCCCGTGTGGGTTTTATGATGTGCCCAAAGGCCTCCCTTGTGTCCAAAACATTTTCCACATTCTACGCATCTGTAGGGCTTCTCTCCTGTGTGGACCCTCTGATGCCTTCCAAGGTGTTGTTTTTGGGAAAAGCATTTCCCACACTCCCCACATTTGAATGGCTTCTCCCCTGTGTGGATTCTCTGGTGAATCTGAAGATGGGTTGGTGTAATAAAACTTTTCCCACATTCCCCACATTTATAGGGTAGCTCTCCTTTGTGCCATTCCTGGTGTCGTTGAAGTTCAGAGAAATTTACACATCGTTTCTCACATTCTGGGCATTCATAGGATCTGTCTATATTGTGAAGACTCTGATGTCGCATCAGGCTTGATTTCCAGGCAAAACATTTCCCACATTCAAGGCACTTTTCCTTCTTCTCCCGTGTGTGTGTTTTCCAATGATTCTGAAGAGTTGTATTCTGGGTGAAAGATTTTCCACACTCAAAGCATTTGTAAGGTTTTATTCCTGCATGAATCTTCTCATGGACCCAAAGACTTGCACTGTAAGAAAAGCTCTTCCCACATTCCCAACACTTGTAAGGTTTCTCCCCTGTGTGAATCCTCTCGTGCTTTCTGAGTGTGCCTTTTTCACTGAAAGATTTCCCACATTCCGGACACTGATAGGGTTTCTCTCCGGTGTGGATTTTCTGATGCGTCAGAAGGTGTGACTTTCGACCAAAGCATAAGTTGCATTCCTCACATTTATAAGGTTTTAGTGTGAGGGGGCTGATGGGATCTTTGGCACTTTTTCCAAAAACGGATTTCTCATCCTCCAAACCTTGACTGGATCCACTTCCCACATGCACCTTCCTGTGGGTCAAAAGGAGAGACCGGCGAGCAAAGGATTTCCCACACTCTGAGCATTCATGGGGTTTTTTGTGGCTATTCAGAGTGCTACTTGTTTCCGACGGGGGATCCAAGAGTTTCCCACGCTGCATGATTTCAGTTGGTTGCTGGCTTGTGCTGTACTGTCTGTTGATAGTTGACTTGGAGGTCAATCGTTGGTCAGAATCATTTACCCACTGTGAGATGGGGGGGGGGAAAGCAGAGAAGAATATTTTGTTTTTTTTTGTTTTTTTTTATTGAAAAGTTTTAACATACAATTTTTCTTTAAGAATCCCCCCTCCCCCTCCCTCCTCCCTCCCCCCTCCCCCCCCCCCGACTTCCCAGAGCTAAACACAAGGTATATATAAAAAAAACAATCATAAACAACCATATACTAACAACCATAAACTCTAAAATCCACCACTCTCTAGCTTATATAAGATAAGACAAACCTTAGTAATATTAAATATATATAAAGAAACTAAAGTAGAAAAAGAAAAAAAGAAAGAAGACTTATTCAAATGCTACATGAAACTTCTTAACCCTATACTTGTTTTGAATAACAGAATCACATCATCTTAGCCTTGGAAGGGATCATGGAGGTCTTCCAGTCCCACCCTCTGCCCAGGGCAGGGGTCTACAATACACCTTACATCAGGGGTGGGAGACCTTGGCTCTTTTATGACTTGTGGACTTCAACTCCCAGAATTCCTGAGCCAGCCATGCTGAGGGGAAAGGGAGCGGTTTCCATGCTGAGCCATGCTGGCTCAGGAATTCCACGAGTCATAAAAGAGCCAAGGTTGCCCACCCCTGACCTTGGGGAATCTCTAGGGATGGAGCCCCCACATCTCTAGGAGGCAAACTCTTCGGATGTTCATCGACTCCAACTTTCCTCCTTGGTTCTTGTCCTATGACAAGGCGAAAAAGCAGCTCTGGAAATAGAGATAGTCCTTGATTGAAATTTGGGTTATTTAGTGGAGCAGTTGTTAGGTGATGGGGATCACGTGACCACTTTGATCAACAACTGTAATCCCACACTTCTAGTTCGTCATTAAGTTATCGTGAGGGTTCTTAAATGGAGGCCAGCGCAGGGAAGAGCTGTTGGGGTGCCTTGGTGGTAGTGGTCCTGGACATCTAGCACAAACCACCCATGAGTTGGTGTGTGTGTGTTGAAGTTGGATGCAAAGGTGGAGCCACCTAAGATATGCAGATGATACCACTCTAATGGCAGAAAGTGAAGAGGAACTAAAGAGCCTCTTGTTGAGTGAAGAAGGAGAGTGCAAAACTTGGGTTGAAGCTTAACATTAAGAAAACCAAGATCATGGCATTCGGCCCTCTCAATTCCTGGCAAATAGATGGGGAAGAAATGGAGGTAGTGACAGATTTTATTTTCCTGGGCTCCAAGATCACCGCAGATGGGGACTGCAGCCAAGAAATTAAAAGGGAGGAAAGCCATGGCAAATCTAGACAGCACACTAAAAAGCAGAGACATCACCCTGCCAACAAAAGTGCATTGTAGTCAAGGCTATGGTCTTCCCAGTTGCAATGTATGGCAGTGAAAGTTGGACCATAAAAAAGGCTGAGAGCCAAAGAATTGAAACACACACACACACACACACACACACACACACACACTGAGTGGGGGAAGACGACTGGCAGACCAAGGACAGAAAGAGAAAGAGGGAGAGAGAGGGAGGGAGGGAGGGAGAGAGAGGGAGACGGGGAGAGGGAGAGAGAAGGGAGAGGGAGACGGGGAGAGGGAGAGAGAAGGGAAGAGCAAATGCCCCCCTGCCCCCCCTCTCTCTCTCTCTCACACACACACACACACAGAGTGGGGGAAGAGGACTGGCAGACCAAGGACAGAAAGAGGGAGAGAGAGAGAGAGAGGGAGAGAGAAGGGAAGCACAAGTGCCCCTCTCTCTCTCTCTCTCTCTCTCTCTCACACACACACACACACACACACAGAGTGGGGGAAGAGGACTGGCAGACCAAGGACAGAAAGAGGGAGAGAGATGGAGGGAGGGAGAGAGAGAGGGAGAGAGAGAGAAGGGAAGCGCAAATGCCCCTCCCTCTCTCTCTCTCTCTCTCTCACACACACACACACACACACAGAGTGGGGGAAGAGGACTGGCAGACCAAGGACAGAAAGAGGGAGAGAGATGGAGGGAGGGAGAGAGAGAGGGAGAGAGAGAGAGAGAGAAGGGAAGCGCAAATGCCCCTCCCTCTCTCTCTCTCTCTCACACACACACACACACAGAGTGGGGGAAGAGGACTGGCAGACCAAGGACAGAAAGAGGGAGAGAGAGGGAGGGAGAGAGAAGGGAAGCGCAAATGCCCCTCCCTCCCTCCCTCTCTCTCTCTCTCTCCCTCTCTCTCTCACACACACACACACAGAGTGGGGGAAGAGGACTGGCAGACCAAGGACAGAAAGAGGAAGAGAGAGGGAGGGAGGGAGAGGGAGAGAGAGAGAAGGGAAGCGCAAATGCCCCTCCCTCCCTCTCACACACACACACACACACACACACACACACAGAGTGGGGGAAGAGGACTGGCAGACCAAGGACAGAAAGAGAAAGAGGGAGAAGGAGATGGGAAGAGGGAGAGAGAAGGGAAGCGCAAATGCCCCCCTGTCCCCCCCTCTCTCTCTCTCTCTCACACACACACACACACACAGAGCAACTTTCCCGTGGCACAAGCCTTCCCCGCCGCCAGTCCTTTGCCGCCTTGTCTCACGGAGAAGGCAGCCAGCCGACTCCGCGCAGGGCTGTAGAGCAGAGAACAGCGGGCGCATGCTTGCTTGCTTGCTTGCTTGCTTGCTTGTTGCGTTGCGTTGCGTTGCCCCACGTCTCCCTTCTGGAAACAGCAGCCCCGTTTCCTGCTGCGGCGGAGCTCCTCCCTCTCCCCCCCCCACGCTTCCCCCCCCCCCACACACACACAAAAAAGCCTTTCTTTGCTAACCTGCTTTCCAGTTCCGGCGTTGTTTCTCTTCTGCTGCAGGGAAACGGAGTTTGTGGGACTAAAAAAAAAAAGTTCAGTCAAGAGGGTCTTCAAACTCGGCCCTTTTTATGACTCATGGACTTCAATTCCCAGAATTTCTCAGCCAGTGTGCCTGCTGAGGAATTCTGGGAGTTGAAAGTCCATGAGTCATAAAAGGGCCTAGTTTGAAGACTGGTGAGATCTTCCTCCCCCGCCCCTCCGCAAGAGATGGGAAGGTCTGACTGATTTTTTTTTTTTTTTAGTTCCGCAAATTCCATCGGCTGGCTCAGGAATTCTGGGAGTTGAAGTCCACGAGTCGTAAAAGAGCCAAGGTTGCCTTGGGGCGGGGGTCCTAATAATAATAATAATAATAATAATAATAATAATAATAATAATAATAATAATAATAATAATAATAATAATAATAATGTTGGCAGGGACCTTGGAGGTCATCTAGTCCAACCCCCTGCTTACTTTTCTTGTTTCCTAGGAGCTGCCAGACAGTTTTTCAGACAGGCGAGTGGCAGCCACCCCCCTTTTTTTAAAAGACAAAAAGGATTGGAATTTGTTAGATTTTCCCAGTAAATGTTTTGCTGGGAGGGGGAGGGAGGGGGAGAGAGAGAGAGAGAGAAGCACAAGTGCCTCTCTCTGTTTCTCTCTCTCTCTCACACACACACACACAGATAGAATAGAATAGAATAGAATAGAATAGAATAGAATAGAATAGAATAGAATAGAATAGAATAGAAATAGAATAGAAATAGAATAAGGAATAGAACAGAGTAGAGTAGAATAGAATTAGAGTAGAATAGAATAGAATAGAATAGAATAGAATAGAATAGAATAGAATAGAATAGAATAGAATAGAATAGAATAGAATAGAATAGAATAGAATAGAATAGAATAGAAATAGAATAGAAATAGAATAAGGAATAGAACAGAGTAGAGTAGAATAGAATTAGAGTAGAATAGAATTAGAGTAGAATAGAATAGAATAGAATAGAATAGAATAGAATAGAATAGAATAGAATAGAATAGAATAGAATAGAAATAGAATAAGGAATAGAACAGAGTAGAGTAGAATAGAATTAGAGTAGAATAGAATTAGAGTAGAATAGAATAGAATAGAATAGAATAGAATAGAATAGAATAGAATAGAATAGAATAGAATAGAATAGAATAGAATAGAATAGAAGAATAGCATATATGGAATGGAATGGAATGGAATGGAATAGAATAGAATAGAATAGAATAGAATAGAATAGAATAGAATAGAATAGAATAGAATAGAATAGAATAGAATAGAATATGGAAAATAGTAGAATAGAATAAGAAGGGCCCACGATTTCTTGAAGGCAAAGCTGTTCCACTGGTTAATTGTCCTCACTGTCAGGAAGTTTCTCCTTAATTTCAGGTTGCTTCTCTCTCTGATCAGTTTCCAACCATGGTTTCTCGTCCTTCCCTCTGGTGCTCTGGTGAATAACGTGACCCCCTCTTCTTTGTGGCAGCCCCTCAGATACTGGAATACTGCTATCACGTCTCCCCTATATTTTCTTTTCTTTAGACTAGCCAAACCCAAAGTCCCTTAGCTGCCCTTCGTATGTTTTTTTTTTTAGTCTCCAGGCCTTTGGTCATCTTAGTTGCTCTTCTCTGAATTTTTTTTTTCCAAACTCTCAACATCTTTTTTGTGACACGGTGACCAAAATTGGCTGTAGTATTCCAGGTGTGGTCTTACTAGGATTTTATAAAGAGGTACTAATACTTTAATGTGAAGGGACGCAGTGCGGAGCCAACCGCAGAGCCCGATGAATTCTGGGACGGGGAGTTTTTCTACCATCAGGTTTGTTGAAGGCTTTTTGCTTTATCTGTAAAAGTTCTTCCACGAAGCCAAAGGAATCAGAATGTTATATTTCTTAACTGGGCTCTGAGTGAAAAAAAAGATTTAGAGAAAATGGGGGGTGGGGAGAAGAGCGAGGGGTCCTTGATGCTCTCTGAGCTTGGTTGGTTTTTTTTGCAGACATCTCATAACCCAATCTAGGTAACATCGGAATAGGAATAAAATAGGATTGGAATAGGAATACGAATAAAAGAGGAATAGGAATAAAATAGGAATAGGAATAAAATTGGAATAGGAATAAAATAGGAATAGGAATATTGTTTATTGGCCAAGTGTGATTGGACCCATGAGGAAAGTGTCTCCAGTGCATAAGCTCTCAGTGTACGTACAAAAAATAAAGTGATAAGTCATAGATCATAAATCATAGGATACAATCATAAATCATAAGATACAAACAAGTGATCAATCATAAGATACCAATAGGAGAAGGTAGTAGGAAAGATGAGAAGGTGAAAAAGATGAGAAGATGACAAAGATAATAGCAATTATAGCCTAGTATGAAGTTGAAAGGGACGCGGTGGCTCAGTGGGTTAGGACGCTGAGCTTGTCAATCAGAAGATTGGCAGTTTGGCGGGTCGAATCCTGAGTGCCACGTAACAGAGTGAGCGCCTGTCACTCGTCCCAGCTTTTTCCAACCTAGCAGATCGAAAGCCATGTAAAAATGCAAGTAGAAAAATAGGGACCACTACAGTGGGAAGGTAACAGCGTTCCGTGCGCCTTTGGCGTCTAGTCATGCCGGCCACATGACCACGGAGACATCCTTGGACAAGCACTGGCTCTTCGGCTTTGAAACGGAGATGAGCACCGGCCCCTAGAGTCGGAAACGACTAGCACGCATGTGCAGGGGAACCTTTACCTTATGAAGTTGAAATAGTTTGAATGATAATAATAATAATAGTAAATTGGAAGGGACCTTGGAGGTCATCTAGTCCAACCCCCTGCTCAGGCAGGAAACCCCTATACCAGGCATGTCAAACTTGGGACATCACGTGACATCACGTGATGTATCGTGACTTTTTCCCCATTGCCGCGGTTTCATCATGATGCAGCCGGCCCGCGTGCTGGCAGTTTGACATGCCTGCCCTCTACCATTTCAGACAAATGGCTTCTTAAAGACTTCCAATGTTGGAGCATTCACAACTTCTGGAGGCAGGTTGTTCCACTGGTTAATTGTTCTAACTGTCAGGAAGTTTCTCCTAAGTGCTAATCTAGGACCTAGGCTGCTTCTCTCCTTGATTAGTTTCCATTCATTGCTTCTTGTGCTGCCTTCAGATGCTTTGGAGAATACCTTGAGTCCCTCTTGTCTGCAAGAAGACAACCAAGCTCAGAGACCACCAAGGAACCATTATTATTATTATTATTATTATTATTATTATTATTATTATTATTATTATTATTATTATTATTTATTATTATTATTATTATTATTATTATTATTATTATTATTATTATTATTATTATTATTATTACCCTGAGCTCTGAATGTTCTCCTTTAGGGTATCTCTTTGTTGTTTGCAAAGCGGAGGAGAAAAAGACTACAATTCCCAGCATTCATCAGGCAGAGTCCTTACTCCAGTGTCTGTTTGAAGGATCAGAAGGATCGCTTGGTTCCTTCCGGTGGAAGGAAGGAAGAGAGATTTGGACCCTCCTCTTAGGAGCAACAAAGACCCCACTTGGCCTTTTCCCCCAGGAATGTTTTTGAGGGCAGGGTGTTGTCCATAAGATCCCTCAACTCTTACCTTGACCATACATTACCTCCATAGTTAATTCTAGGGTAAGCTAGCTAAACTTCTTAGTGCTTTGTCTTAATCTTAAGGAAGATATACAGTACCTTTTTTTTAATTCTGGGGAAAGAAACAGCAAGCAAAAATATCTGTAAAAAAGGATATTTTCCCCCCTTCTCCCTCTAAGTTTAATTTATTTATTTATTTATTTATTTATTTATTTATTTATTTATTTATTTATTTATTTATTTATTTATTTATTAATTAATGGGACTTATATCCTGCCCTATCTCCCGAAGGACTCAGGGTGGCTAACAACAACAAAATTAAAGGTCTCTGTACAGTAAATTAAAATTAAAAATTGAAATAAATTAAAGATTAGAGTTAAAATTGTAAGCATAATTAAAATCCCTGTCAGTCCAGGTCAGCCAGGTGGAAAAGGAGTGTTTTGGGGCCCCGGCGAAAGGACTGGATATCTTGGGCCATCCGAAGCTCAGGGGGGAGCTGGTTCCACAGGGCTGGCGCTCCCACAGAGAAGGCTCTTCCCCTGGGGGTCGCAAGCCGACATTGTCTAGCTAGCCGATGGTACCCTGAGGAGGCCTTCTCTGTGTGAGCGCACTGGGCAATGGGAATTCGTTCCCAGCAGCAGATGGTCCTGCAAGTATCCCGGGCCTAAGCCATGTAGGACTTTAAAGGTAAGTACTAGCACCTTATTTATTTATTTATTATTGGGACTTATATGCCGCCCTATCTCCCGAAGGACTCAGGGCGGCTAACAACAGTAACATATAATAAATACAGAAGTTAAGATAAAAATTAAAATTAAAATTAAAGGCCTCTGTACAATAAATTAAAATTAAAATTAAAATAAATTAAATCTTAAACCTTAAACCTTAAATCTCACCCGGAGGGCAACCGGTAGCCAATGCAGCTCACGCAGGAGGGGTGTAATATGGGAGTATCAGGGTGCTCCCATCACTACCCGTGCAGCTGCACTCTGCACCAGTTGAAGCCTCCGGGTGGTCTTCAAGGGCAGCCCCATGTAGAGAGCATTTCAGTAGTCTATACGGGAGGTAACGAGTGCGTGGGTGACTGTACGTAGGGCATCTTGGTCCAGAAAGGGGCGCAACTGGCGTACCAGGCGAATCTGGGCAAATGCCCCCCTAGCCACGACTCCAATATGATCTTCAAAACTGAGTCGTGAATCCAGGAGGACGCCCAGATTGCGTGCTCTATCAACGGGAGGTAAGATCTCTTCTCCTATAACCAAGGATGGAACCTCTTGGACTAAACAAGATGCCGGTACGTAAAGCCACTCAGTCTTGGCTGGGTTGAGCCGGAGCCTGTTCTTTCCCATCCAAATCTGTACCGCTTCCAGGCAACGGGACATCACATCGAGGGCATCACTGGCTTGGTTTGGGGTGGAGATGAAAAGCTGGGTATCATCAGCATATTGATGATACCTCACCCCGAAGCCACGGATGATCTCTCCCAGCGGCTTCATATAGATGTTGAACAGCAGGGGCGAGAACCGACCCCTGAGGCACCCCACAACTAAGGGGCCTAGGGGTTGACCTCTGCCCCCCTGCCAACACCGTCTGCGAACGGCCTGAGAGGTAGGAGGAGAACCATCGTAGAACGGTGCCTCCCACTCCCAACTCCTCAAGACGACGCAGCAAGATACCGTGGTCGATGGTATCAAAAGCCTTAGTTCTAGGTTGCTTCTCTCCTTGACTAGTTTCCATCCGTTACTTCTTGTCCTGCTTTAGGGCGCTTTGAAGAATAGCTTGACTCCCTCTTCTTTGGGGCAGCCCCTGAGATACTGGAAGACTGCTCTCCTGTCACCCCTCGCCCTTCTCTTCATTAAACTACACATACATACATACATGCATGCATACATACATACATACATAAATAGTGCTTTTTTTGTAAAAGAAAAAGGTGCTGGAAGTCACACATGTCATACAACCCGCCTTGCCTACCCTACAAGGTT
>NC_139513.1:11994259-12143740 GCF_947247035.1 Vipera ursinii
TGCAAACCTCTCCCTTTCCCCTCAGCATGGCTGGCTGAGGAATTCTGGGAGTTGAAGTCCACGAGTCATAAAGCGGCCTAGAGCAGGGGTAGGCCACCTTGGCTCTTTTATGACTCGTGGACTTCAACTCCCAGAATTCCTGAGCCAGCTTGGCTCAGCTTGCAAACCTCTCCCTTTCCCCTCAGCATGGCTGGCTCAGGAATTCTGGGAGTTGAAGTCCATGAGTCATAAAAGAGCCGAGGTTGCCTACCCCTGCCTTAGATAATCCGGACCCAAGCCAAATAGGACGAGATGCTTTCTCCTTTTCTGTGCAGGTAGTCCTCGGCTTACAACCGCTCGTTTAGCGACCAAAGTTTCAGTGTCACTGGGAAAAAAAGTGGCTGATGACCGTTTTTCACGCTTAATGACCGTTGCAGCATTTCCACCACCCTCCACCCCATAGTCACGTGTGCAAAATGTTCGGAGCCTGGCAACGTATTTATGACGGGTGGCAGTGTTTCCGGAGGTCGTGTGATCACGACCTTCTGACAGAGTCCATGGGAGAAGCTGGATTCCCTTAACGACTGTGTTTCACTTAGAACGACTGTGTTTCACTTAGCAACTGCAGTGACTCACTTAACGGTTGCGGCAGAAAAGGTCATTAGGCAGGGCCAAACTCACTTTAACAACTGTCTTGTTTAGCCACGGAAATTTTCAGCTCCATTCATCACTGGCATCCTTCAGTCTGGAGAGACTATGGCAGGGGTAGGCAGCCTCGGCTCTTTGATGACTCGTGGACTTCAACTCCCAGAATTCCTGAGCCAGCTTGGCTCAGCTTGCAAACCTCTCCCTTTCCCCTCAGCATGGCTGGCTCAGGAATTCTGGAAGTTGAAGTCCACGAGTCATAAAGCGGCCTAGGCCAGGGGTAGGCCACCTCGGCTCTTTTATGACTCGTGAACTTCAACTCCCAGAATTCCTGAGCCAGCATGGCTCAGCTTGCAAACCTCTCCCTTTCCCCTCAGCATGGCTGGCTCAGGAATTCTGGGAGCTGAAGTCCACGAGTCATAAAGCGGCCTAGAGCAGGGGTAGGCCACCTTGGCTCTTTTATGACTCGTGGACTTCAACTCCCAGAATTCCTGAGCCAGCATGGCTCAGCTTGCAAACCTCTCCCTTTCCCCTCAGCATGGCTGGCTGAGGAATTCTGGGAGTTGAAGTCCACGAGTCATAAAGCGGCCTAGAGCAGGGGTAGGCCACCTTGGCTCTTTTATGACTCGTGGACTTCAACTCCCAGAATTGCTGAGCCAGCGTGGCTCAGCTTGCAAACCTCTCCCTTTCCCCTCAGCATGGCTGGCTCAGGAATTCTGGGAGTTGAAGTCCACGAGTCATAAAAGAGCCGAGGTTGCCTACTCCTGAACTATGGTATCGTGCTCTGGAAAGCAGCATCTGCTGTGGCTAAAAAGGCCAATTTGAGAGTGGCAGTCACTTCCACATTGAGGGTAGATACAATCTGTCCCCTGTCCAGCCCCAGATTTCGCTGGTTCCGGGATTTCCTCTTTGCCTCAGCCGCCACGGAAATTTTCAGCTCCATTGTGGTTCTAAATGGAGGACTGCTTGTATTTTTCCTCCTGGAGCCTTCAATAATGCAAGGATGACCAACTAATTGGCAGGGGGTTTTTTCTTCCCATTTAGAACATAGAATAGAACATAGAATAACGGAAGGGACCTGGGAGGTCATCTAGTCCAACCCCCTGCTTGAGCAGGAGATCTTATACCATTCCAGACAAATGGCTGTCCGGTCTCTTCTTGATTGTGGTGGAGCACCCGTAACTTCTGAAGGCAAACCGTTCCACTGATTGATTGTGCTCACCGTCAGGAAGTTTCTTCTTAATTCCAGCTTGCTTCTCTCCTTGCTTAGTTTCCATCCATTGCTTCTTGTCCAGCCTTCTGGTGCTTTGGAAAATAGTTTTACCCCTTGGTCTTTGTGACAGCCCCTCAAATATTGCTATCGTGTCACCCTAAGTTCTTCTTTTCACCAGACTAAAAAGGTAAAGGTAAAGGTTCCCCCGCACATGTGTGCTAGTCGTTTCCGACTCTAGGGGCCGGTGCTCATCTCTGTTTCAAAGCCGAAGAGCCAGCGCTTGTCCGAGGACGTCTCCGTGGTCATGTGGCCAGCATGACTAGACGCCAAAGGCGCACGGAACGCTGTTACCTTCCCACTGTAGTGGTCCCTATTTTTCTACTTGCATTTTTACGTGCTTTCGAACTGCTAGGATGGCAGAAGCTGGGACGAGTAACAGGCGCTCACTCTGTTACGCGGCACTCGGGATTCAACCCGCCAAACTGCCGACCATCTGATCGTCAAGCTCAGCATCCTAACCCACTATTCCAACAACCCTTCTTTATATGTTCTAGCCTCCAGCCCCCTAATCACCGTTGTTGCTCTTCTCTGCACCCTTTTCAGAATCTCAACATCTTTTTTATAATACGGTGACCAAAACTGGATGCAGTATTCCAAGTGTGGCCTTACTAAGGCTTTGTAAAGCGGTACTAATATTTCATGTGATCTTGATTCTGTAGCCTCTATTAATGCTGCTGAATGAATAAAAAAAAGTCACCCAGGGGCTCTATGTAAAGCTATTTCCTTAGTGGCTATGAAAACCCAGCATAGAAGCCTGCAGTTATTAAATATGGAACGATTTATTTCTTTTATTAGGAGGGTTAATGGAAACACACAGAATGGCGACTTCTCGAAGTACAGTCAGAAAGATTAAGGACATAATATGGGCATGTGTGTGTTGATCGGCCTATAGAGAGAGAATTAAACACCAATATCTGAATATTACAGGAAGTCCTCAATTTATGATGACAATTGAGACTAGAATTTTTGTTGCTCAGCAAGATGGTTATTGAGGGAGTTGTTCCTGATTTTATGACCTTTTTTGTCACAGTTGTTAAGTCAATTGTTAAGGTTCTTAAGTGAATCATTCAGTTGTAAAACAGATCCAGTTTCCCATTGAATTTGCTTGTCAGAAGCTAGATGGGAAGATAGCAAATGGCGATCACACATCCTTGGGAGGCTGCATACATATCCTTAATATTAATATCCGTTGTTGTTGTTAGTTGCGAAGTCGTGTCCGACCCATCGCGACCCCGTGGACAACGTTCCTCCTGGCCAGGGGTAAGCAACCTTGGCTCTTTTATGCCTCGTGGACTTCAACTCCCAGAATTCCTGAGCCAGCCATGCTGAGGGGAAAGGGAGAGGTTTTCATGCTGAGCCATGCTGGCTCAGGAATTCTGGGAGTTGAAGTCCACGAGTCATAAAAGAGCCACGGTTGCCTACACCTGCTCCAGGCCTTCCTGTCCTCTACCATCTTCTGGAGTCCCTTTAAGCTCATGCCTACTGCTTCAGTGACTCCATCCAGCCACCTCATTCTCTGTCGTCCCCTTCTTCTCTTGCCCTCAACCTTTCCCAGCATTAGGCTCTTCTCCAGTGAGTCCTTCCTTCTCATTAGGTGGCCAAAGTATTTGAGTTTTAGCTTCAGGATCTGGCCTTCTAAAGAGCAGTCAGGGATGATCTCCTGTAGGACTGACCGGTTTGATCGCCTTGCAGTCCAAGGGACTCGCAGGAGTCTTCTCCAGCACCAGAGTTCAAAGGCCTCAATTCTTTGGCGCTCAGCCTTTCTTATGGTCCAACTTTCACTGCCATACATTGCAACTGGGAAGATCATAGCCTTGACTATACGCACTTTTGTTGACAGGGTGATGTCTCTGATTTTTAGTGTGCTGTCTAGATTTGCCATGGCTTTCGTCCTCAGGAGCAAGCGTCTTTTAATTTCTTGGCTGAAGTCCCCGTCTGCGGTGATCTTGGAGCCCAGGAAAATAAAATCTCTCACTACCTCCATTTCTTCCATTTGCTAATTAAATGGGTCTAAAAAATACAGCAGCCCTTAACTTTACACCCATTTCTTTAGTGATTGTTAGAATGGCACAGAAATAAGTGACTTATTTAGTGTCAATCTGGTGAACTCTCAAGCTTCCTCTTTCCGCTATGTATTCAAGGTGGACAGTGATTAATATTTATATGTATTTATATGTAAGGGGGTAGGTATATACATATATGTATGTATATAGCATGTTTATATGTATGTTATGCATGTGTACAATTTTGAGAGCAGGCAACAGAACTTCATTTTTAATGCGTGCCAGTGTGCCCACAGTAAAACAAAATAACTTATCTATCTATCTGACTTATGACCGGTTTTTACACTTAACGGCCGTTTCAGCATCGCCATGGTCACATGATCAAAATTTGGTATTTAGGAGAGTCGCACTTTCCTGGGGTCATGTGATCACCATTTTTAACCTTCCCAAGCCAGCCAACTTCCAACAAGCAAAGTCAATGGGGGAAGCCAGATTCGTTTAATGACCGATTTACTTAACAACTGCAGTGATTTGCTCAACAACTGTTGCAAGAAAGGTCGTAAAATGGGACAGAACTCACTTAGCAACAGCCTCACTTAGCGACAGAAATTCTGGGCTCAGTTTTGGTCGTAAGTCGAGGACTACCCATTGTTAAAGTCAGGGGTGCCCTGATGTCTATTTTATGCCAACGTCCATCCCCCCCCCCGGGTAAACTTCACAGCCCATGTTTCTCCAAGAGATGACTTTTTAATCTTTGTGTGTTTCTTTTATAGTGCTTTGTGCTTTCCGGGAGAATATTGAGCACCCCAGATCTGGAGCAAAGGGCTTTTTTCCCCAGAAAAAAAAAAAAAAAATCCTGAGGTGTTTTTAAAAACCCAGAGACTTGTATTTCGCAGTCATGTGACAAGAGTCCTCAAAGCCACCGTTGCGAGTTTCTTCGCCGTCTGCCACCCTGGATAGAAGCGAATCTTATCTGCCGTTGATCCCAACGATGAAAATGGAGGCCTCGGGATCTCCGGCAGACCTGAAGCCAGCATTAGACCTGGATGGGCCAAGGGAAAGCGTGGCCCCGGTGGGCTCCGACCACCAGGATCTGAGGTGGAGAACTCTTCCACGCATTAAGCAGGAGCCGGAAGACGGTTGTCTCTCGTCCCTGCACTGGGAGGCCCAGTGGCAGGAGTTCCTGGGCGGCATGCAGTCCCCGTGCCCAGGATGGGGGTCCAGACCGCTGCCAGTCGCTGCCCCGTGGGGGGACACCAAGGCACCCATGGCCCCTCTGGAATTGGCGGGCACCAGCAGCCAGCGGCCCTCGGGAGGGGCGTTTTTCCAACATGGGCTGCCAGGTTTTGTGGGAACGACGCAGCTGGCTGACCAGGAAAGGTGGGAAGTTAAGGAGGAGGTGGAGAACCAGGAGCCCCCCTGCCAGCGCTTCAGGCAGTTCCTCTACCAAGAAGCGGAGGGCCCCCGAGAGCTTTGCAGTCATCTCCGGGAGCTTTGCCACCAATGGCTGAAGCCGGAGAGATACTCCAAGGAGCAGATCCTGGAGCTGGTGACCCTGGAGCAGTTCCTGGCCGTCCTGCCCCGGGCCATGGAGTGTTGGGTTCGGGAGTGCCACCCCCACACGTGTGCCCAGGCCGTGGCCCTGGCGGAGGACTTCCTGGTGAGGCACCCAGAGGAGGGGAGGCAGGAGCAGAAGGTGAGAGCCTGAAATCCTCTTTAGGACCTCAGGTGGGCCACCAGCCTTCCAGATCCTTCCAGAAGCTGTCCTTTAATTTGCCCCATATGGCCCAGAGGGACGGGCTTTTGGGTGCCATGATGGGTATTACTAGGGCAGGGGTAGGCAACCCTGGCTCTTTGATGACTCATGGACTTCAACTCCCAGAATTCCTGAGCCAGCATGGCTCACCTTGGAAACCTCTCCCTTTCCCCTCAGCGTGGCTGGCTCAGGAATTCTGGGAGTTGAAGTCCACGAGTCATGAAGCGGCCTAAGCCAGGGGTAGGCCACCTTGTCTCTTTGATGACTCGTGGACTTCAACTCCCAGAATTCCTGAGCCAGCATGGCTCAGCTTGGAAACCCCTCTTTCCCCTCAGCATGGCTGGCTGAGGAATTCTGGGAGTTGAAGTCCATGAGTCATCAAAGAGCCAGGGTTGCCTACCCCTGTGTAACTAGGGCAATTTTGGCCATCTTTGAGAGCTGCCACTATCCTGAAGGGACCCAGCTGAAGGCAACATGGAATTTTGAAATTTTACAATTTGTTGTTTTATCGTTTTGAAACTCTTCATCTTAAATTAATTCTAGTTTTAATGTTAATTGTATTGATGACATTGAACACTGCCCAGAAACCTTCTCTGAGGCAGATGGGCTGTTAAGAAATAGAAGAAAGAAAGAGAGAGAGAGAGAGAGAGAGAGAGAGAGAAAGAGAAAGAGAGAGAGAGAGAGAGAGAAAGAAAGAAAGAGAAAGAAAGAAAGAAAGAAAGAAAGAAAGAAAGAAAGAAAGAAAGAAAGAAAAAGAAAGAAGGGAGGGAGGGAGGGAGGGAGGGAGGGAGGGAGGAGGAAGAAAGGAAGATGAAAGAAAGAAAAAGAAAGAAAAGGAAGGAAGGAAAAAGGAAGGAGAGGGAGAGGGCGGAAAGGAAAGAAGGAAGGAAAGAGGGAAGGAAAGAAAGAAGGAAGGCATGTAGGTAGGTATCCTGGCTTTCCTAATCCTCCGATAGCTCTCCATCTTGAGCAATTCCAAATATTTGCTTATTTTTAGGGCCCAGGCATGTTTCACGTCGTGACCGTGAATTTTCCTGACTCTGATCAAGTATCACCTGAAAGGCTTCTTAGCAGGCCAGTGAAGCAGGAGGTCAACGAAGATGCACTTTCTCAAGGTAAGCAGTTCTTACTACCAATTAAATCAGTTTTTTCCTCAACCTTGTGCAACTTTAAGATGTCTGGACTTCAAGTCCCCAAATTATCCAGCCTGGCTGGATACCTGGCTGGGAAATTCCTGGACGTTGAGGTCCATTACCTCGTAAAGTTGCCAAGATTGAGAAACACTATTTTTTTTTATTTATTTTTTTAATCCCATTTATATCCCGCCCTTCTCCGAAGACTCAGGGCGGCTTACAATTTAAGCACAAACCAACGTGCTTAGCAATAGCCTTCATTCTATGTATATGCCTGCTTTTTTTATATAATTAGTTTTAACTTTTAATATGTATCAATTACTACGGGCATAGTTGTTTAATCACTTTTTAATTTTTGTATCCTGTTTTTTATTATGTATTGCCCTGTTCACCGCCCTGAGTCCTTCGGGAGAAGGGCGGTATACAAATTAAATTATTAAATTAAATTAAATTAAATTATTAGGGCTTTCGCCCTCCCTCCCAAGCGGCATTTTTACAAAGTCAGCTTATTGCCCCCAACAATCTGGGTCCTCATTTTACCTACCTCGGAAGGATGGAAGGCTGAGTCCACCTTGAGCCTGGTGGGATGCGAACCTGCACTAATTGCAGGCAGCTGGTGTTACTTAAGGAGGCATTAGCCCACTGCTCCACCAAGGCTCCAAATTTTCCTGTGGAGTTGATTGTTCTGGTCTGGGCAACCTTGTGGAGCTCACAGACTAGACTTGCTTAACAGTTATTGTTCATTTATTTTAAAAATGTACCGTTAACAGTAGAAAAGATTCTTCTGTTAACTTTTTTTCCCCCCATCTACAAATTTTCTTTCTCGCTAAATGCATTTGTCCGTTTCAATAAATTAAACAAAGCGAGGAAGATATTGTAAAAATATTGGCCAAAGGAGCGGTAACAGGACATCGGTCTGAAAAAAAAAAGTTACTGTAGTAGGTTGAAATAAGACTGAGGAAAAAAAGACCTTTTTTTTTTTTTGCAAAAAGCCAGAAATATAACCCCCACCTACTGATACTGGAAAACAGTAGCAAAAAACTGTAAGCAACGTTCTCCCAAAATTCAGCATTTTCCTCTCTTGTAGTTCTAGACAGTCAGAATCAGTGAATCGGAATAGAGCTGGAAGGGACCTTGGAGGTCTTCTAGTCCAACCCCTTGCTCAAGCAGAAGACCCTATACCAGGGGTAGGCCACCTTGGCTCTTTCATGACCCGTGGGCTTCAACTCCCAGAATTCCTCAGCTAGCACTGCTCAGCTTGGAAACCTCTCCCTTTCCCCTCAGCATGGCTGGCTTAGGAATTCTGGGAGTTGAAGTCCACGAGTCATAAAGCGGCCTAGGCCAGGGGTAGGCCACCTTGGCTCTTTCATGACCCGTGGACTTCAACTCCCAGAATTCCTCAGCTAGCACTGCTCAGCTTGGAAACCTTTTCATTTTTATTTTTATTTATTTTTAATTCCATTTATATCCCGCCCTTCTCCGAAGACTCAGGGCGGCTTACAAGCTTAGCAGTAGCCTTCATTCTGTGTATATGCCTGCTTGTTAGGGCTTTCACACACACTCCAAGCGGCATTATTACAAAGTCAGCTTAATTGCCCCCAACAATCTGGGTCCTCATTTTACCTACCTGGGAAGGATGGAAGGCTGAGTCAACCTTGAGCCTGGTGGGATGCGAACCTGCACTAATTGCAGGCAGCTGGTGTTACTTAAGGAGGCATTAGCCCACTGCTCCACCAAGGCTCTCTCCCTTTCCCCTCAGCATGGCTGGCTTAGGAATTCTGGGAGTTGAAGTCCATGAGTCATAAAGCAGCCTAGGCCAGGGGTAGGGAACCTTGGCTCTTTCATGACCCGTGGACTTCAACTCCCAGAATTCCTCAGCTAGCACTGCTCAGCTTGGAAACCTCTCCCTTTCCCCTCAGCATGGCTGGCTCAGGAATTCTGGGAGTTGAAGTCCACGAGTCATAAAAGAGCCAAGGTTGCCTACCCCTGCCCTATACCATTTCAGTCAAGTGGCTGTCCAGTCTCTTCTTAAAAGCCTCCAGTGATGAAGCACCCACAACTTCAGAAGGAAAGCTATTCCACTAGTTAATTGTCCTCACTGTCAGGAATTTTCTCCTTAGTTCCAGGTTGCTTCTGACCCTGATTAGTTTCCATCCGTTGTTTCTCGCCCTGCCTTCTGGTGCTTCGGAAAATAAATTCACACCCCACTCCTCTTTGTGGCAGCCCCTCAGATACTGGAATACCGCTACCATGTCACCGCTAGTCCTTCTTTTCTTTAGATTGGCCCTACCCAAATCCGGCAACCGGTCTTCATATGTTTTAGTCTCCAGGCCTTTGATCATCTTAGTTGCTCCTCTTTGCGCTTTTTCCCCCAAAGTTGAGTGTCCCGAGTTTGCACTCTTCCTTTGAGAACGAATTTTACCGTGTTTTCTCTTTCTTCCGGCAGACGATGGGCAGGCGGGTGAAATGAGAAAAGACGACGAGTGGAACCACGCCGTGGGAATGGAGCCCCACGGCTCGTTGTCCATGGAAAGGCGGGAAGGGACGGGTGGACTTGGAGAAGCGGGAGAAGCCCAGAAAAATCCTCAAGGCCCGCAGGAGAACGGCCCCAGGGGAACGGAGGGGAACGCGTCTGTAGCGAAACAGTCCCTGTGTTCAAACTGTGGGGGAACTTTTAATCCTATCTCCGGTCTGCTCGACCCAGAAGGGTTTCCCCTGGGTGCGAATCCCTACAAATGCTCCGTGTGCGAGAAGAGCTTCTGCCAGGTTGCCAAGCTCATCGCTCACGAGCGGCTGCACACCGGCGACTGGCCATACAAGTGCTCCTTCTGCGGCAAGAGCTTCAACCGCAGCTCCGACGTCTCCCGCCACGAGCGGATCCACACGGGGGAGAAGCCCTTCAAGTGCACCACCTGCGAGAAGTGCTTCAGCCAGCGGTCCAAGCTGATCGTCCACGAGCGGTTCCACACGGGCGTCAAGCCCCACACTTGCTCCTACTGCGGGAGGAGCTTCCACCAGAGGTCGGACCTGGTGAAACACGAGCGGATCCACACGGGAGAGAAGCCGTACAAGTGCTCCGATTGCGGAGGGAGCTTCCACCGGAGTTCGGATCTGGTGAAACACAAGTGGATCCACACCGGGGAGCGGCCGTACAAGTGTTCCACCTGTGAGAAGAGCTTCCGGCAGCGCTCGGCCCTCCTCTACCACGAGAGGACGCACACGGGGGAGAAGCCGTACGCCTGCACGGCCTGCGGGAAAGGCTTCAGTTGCAAAGCCCATCTGGTGCTTCACAAGAGGACGCACACGGGGGAGAAGCCCTACAAGTGCAACTACTGCGGGAAAAGCTTCACCACCAGTTCATACTTTGTGAAGCATCAGAGGATGCATTTAGGGCAAGAAACCCTGCCGGTTCTGTGAAAGGAACAAAAGCGCCCTGAAACGTTTCAGAGGCTTTCCCTTGACGTGGATCGAAAAAGAGAAGCCTGGCCTGTCGAAAGCTAGTCAGAAATAAGTCCCGACGGCTTAGTTTTCTCTTTGCGGGGATTTGTCAAAACAAGCGGCAAACTTCCCCGTCCTGTAGCTTCACTGGGGAAGAGTCTCGATCGGCCGCGGTTGCGAATCCTGAATTGTACAGTTGGGTTTGGGTGGATCGTGCTGGATCGTGTGGGAGTAAAAGAAGCTGAGCGAAGGGCCTGTAATGGCTTCAAAGATTGGGTAGCAGTTAGGAAAAGCCCGTGCAGTGGGGTTCTCGTATTGAGCTTGTAGACACCCGTGGGCCTATCGTCCCTCTATTCCTCCCGTATTCAATTAATATATTTTAATTAAAGCTGATAATAAGTGGGAAATAAGCCTTGGTGGAGCAGTGGGCTAATGCCTCCTTAAGTATCACCAGCTGCCTGCAATTAGTGCAGGTTCGAGTCCCACCAGGCTCAAGGTTGACTCAGCCTTCCATCCTTCCGAGGTAGGTAAAATGAGGACCCAGATTGTTGGGGGCAATTAAGCTGACTTTGTAATAATGCCTGCTTGGGGTGTGTGTGAAAGCCCTAATAAGCAGGCATATACATAGAATGAAGGCTACTGCTAAGTTTGTAAGCCGCCCTGAGTCTTCGGAGAAGGGCGGGATATAAATGGAATTTTTAAAAAAACGGACTTTGAGTCAGGCACTGGCCTAAGGCCCAAAGGGTCCTTCGCCTTTCTTGGGAAATAAAAATGATAGATGGCTGCTTGGTTGGAAATGGGTCCAGATAGCCAGAAAAGAACGCTGTGTTGGCCGAAGGGTTGTTGTTAATTGAGGAATGCTGGGTGGGCTGGGGTTGACCTGCCCCCATTGTAAAAGTCTGACTGTACACCCCCACCCACCCAACTCCGTCTAGTAAGGCTGCTAAAAGATCCTGAACTGTGGGTCTGACCTCCTGCAATACGGCAACTTCCCTAAGAAGAATTGTTCCAAATTATTTCTCAAGAGGTCCCAATTCTGAAAGTCTCTGTAAAAAGAACCCCAAAGGAGAATTTAGCCGAAACATTTCCCTTTTATACTCCGCTCTGTCCCCAGCCTCTCCTCCCGGACACAAGCAAGTTTTGAAAAAAAGGAAAATTCGGATTTTTTTTTCCACTTTGCTATTAAAAATACATACTTCCTCAAGGTGCATATATATACAGGAGCTCTCGACTCACGGTACTCAATTAGTGACGGTTTGAAGTTACAACGGCACTGAAAAAAACCTGACTTGTAACTACCACACGATTGTTGCGGCACCCTCGTGGTCACATGATCAGAATCCAGACGCTTGGCAACCAACTCAGATATTAATGACGGTTTGCAGAGTCCTGGCATCGTGTGATCCCATTTTGCAACTTTCTGAGGAGCTGGATTGACTGAACAACCGTGTTACTAATTTAACAATTGCAATAATTCACACAACTGTGGCACGAAAGGTGATAAAATGGGGCAAAGGTCACTTAACAAAAGGTCTCACTTAGCAACAGAGATTCTGGGCTGAATTGTGGTCGTACGTCAAGGACTTCCCGTCATTCGTTTACAGTACAGAACTGTTACACCAGCAACCTTGGCCTGCTTGAGGATGTCTGGACTTCAACTCCCAGAATCCCCTCGGCCGCCATGCTGGCTGGGGAATTCTGGGAGTTGAACTCCACACACGATCTAATGTTTGATTTGTTAATCAGTTGTTTCTAAAACCCTAGTGAGAGCACACCTGGAATACTACAGCCAATTTTGGTCACCGTGCTACAAAAAAGACATTGAGAGTTTGGAAAAAAATTCAGAGAAGAGCAACTAAGATGATCCAAGGCCTGGAGACTAAAAAACGTACGAAGAACGGCTGTGGGACTTTGGGTTTGGCCAGTCTAAAGAAAAGAAGAAATAGGGGAGACATGATAGCAGCGTTCCAGTATCTGAGGGGCTGCCACAAGGCAGAAGGGGCCAAGTTGTTCACCAAGGCACACAGAAGGCAGGACGAGAAACCATGGTTGGAAACTGATCAAGGAGAGAAGCCACCTGGAATTAAGGAGAAACTTCCTGATTGTGAGGACAATTAACCCGTGGAACAGCTTTGCCTCCAGAAATCGTGGGCACTCCCATCAGTGGAGATTTTTAAGAAGAGGCTAGATGGTCATTTGTCTGAGATGGTGTATAGGTTCTCTTGCTTAAACAGGGGGGCTGGACTAGAAGACCTCCGAGGTCCCTTCCAGTTCTTATTCCATTAAGAATATTAAGCGATCAAGCATTAGGCAGATCCGAGTTCCCCATTGACTTTGATCGCTGGGAACGTGGCAAATAGTGGCCACATGTCCCCGTTGTAGAAATATGCCGGTGCTAAGCACTCAAATTTTGCTCACGTGACCGTGGGGTCGTAAGTCGGGGACTGCCTGTACCTCTTTCATTTCCGATGACTAATAAAGAGGGGTGCATGGAGATGAGAAATAAGTGGCGCAGAGGGAAGGCGACTGCTAAGCTTGTAAGCCGCCCTGAGTCTTCGGAGAAGGGCGGGATATAAATGGAATTAAAATAAATAAATAAAATAAGGCTGGTGGAATTTCTTCTGCCTGTGAGCTGCTCAGAGGCCTCTGATTAGCTTACATCTAGAAGGATGCCAGGCTGATCTGGAAGATGCTTTTGAATGCTCAGGCCCAAACCAGTATTTGAACTGGTTTGGGTCTCCTCAGCTGAGGCAAAAGGAAGAAGAATATTTATGTCTTTATGAGATGAAGTTGATTCTTGAAGAACTGGCGCCTTTCTTGCCCCAAATTGGAGATATGGGGACAAGCCACAGAATAGAACATGGCTCTTCAAACGTGGCCCAATTTTATGACTTGTGGACTTCAACTCCCAGGATCCCTCGGCCACAGGCACACGCCTGGCTGAGGAATTCTGGGAGTTGAAGTCCACAAGTCATAAAAGGGCCACGTTTGAAAGAGCCCTAGAATAGAAGTTTGTCATAAATTATATGGCAGCTATAGCATATAAATTATGTAGCTCAGTGGCCGAGTATGTGTTTTGCCCGGAGAAATTTGCTGCGTTCACAATAACTTCTTCTTAAAAAAAAAAAAAAGGCTGGAAAATTGCTTCTGGACACATGGGTGCCTCGGTCTTACAACCATTAGCGACTTCAGACTATATTTCCGATCCCAATTTCGGTTACAATCTGAGGACTGCCTGTACAGAAATAGACGGCTATTGTGCCTCGGAAGAATATAGGTTTATTCTTCAGAGTTTAAATTTTTACGCCACCCAGAGTCCCCTTGTAAGGAAGATGGGCGGCGTAAAAATTTAATAAATAAATAAAACAAAAGCACATCGATTCCTTCCCAGAAGGCCCGTGTTTCTACAATTTGGGCCTTTGGGGAGAAAAAACAACAGCAGCCAAATTATTTCATAAAGGAAACTGGTGGGAATTTGGGGTTTTGTGGACTTTAGAGCAGGTCAGGGAGATCACCGAACGGAGCGCTTGTCTCTACTTCTGCGCCTGAATCGCACAAGGGATTGTTTAAAAAAATAATTACATCCCAAATGGCTTTTCTTTGCTGACATGTTTTAATAGAGATCGGAAGAGGTGGGTGTGGTATTGTCGAAAGAAATCTGTACGTGTCTTACGTTTTTTTGGAGGTGGGGGGAAAGCATGAGTATGTTTGACTATTTATTTATCCTCGTGGTTGGGACGCTACCTTTTTAATGCCTGTAATATAAATGGCTTATTTCTCAACGCCTTGGTGAAAACTAGATGAGTGTCTTTGGGTCACAAGGTGGATTCAAGCAGATCAACTCTGTTCAGGTGCGGCTATGCAACCGTGGCAGCAACCCCCCCCTCCCTCCGCCTAACCCTGCCAAAGAATGATTTGCCTTACTCAAGACTTGACCAACACAGCTGGAAAAGTTGCCAGTCCTCAAAAAGGAAGGCAAAGAGGTCGTTGGGTGGATTGATGCGTAATGCGTTGATAGGCTGGGAGGAAGGAACGGCAGGAATCTTAGCTGCACAGATCCTTATTTCCAAAACAGGTCTTTTCCAACTCCCCAAAGTTGTTGGACGTACACTGGGGTACAACTGGAATGTGATCCAGGCCTCCCAAGACACCCTAAAGGCCAAACGCATGGCTACCTCTCCAGATTTTCTGTATCTACCTTGGATCCTTTTCTACTTGTTCTGATTTTTGGTTAACGCAAACCTCGCTCCGCGAATCCCAAAAAAAAAATCTCTCTCCGAGCCATTACGAGAAACTCTGCAGCCAACATTAAGGATCTAAAAAAATCACCACAGAAATGGACGTTAAGCTGGACTGTGTCCTTGTTTCACTCCTGTGCCTGGAATCTCTGCAGGATCGGTGGCAAAAAAAAGTCAAGATGGCCGCAAGAATGAGATGGAGGCAAAAGACGGTGGAACTTCAGCCACACCGGTGCAGCCGCCGTCTTGCTCTTGTCCAAATTGTGTGGTCTCCTTGCCTGCCCGGCCGTATCGTTGTTGTAGCAGGAAAGCTATAAAATTCTGTTTCTAGAAGCACCTGGCTGGAGAAAGGTCAGCCATCACTTTCGGAGTTCTTAGCTAAGGATCCATTTGACACCAGCAGATCCAATTCAGACAGAAAAGCACAATTTCTCCCCCCCCCCCTCCGACTTTTGCTGTCTTCCCCGCTGCTTCTCCAAAGACCTTCAATGTTTGTGGCTCAAGGGTGCATGTTTAATGACGCACACGTGAGGAAGGACCCTTCAAAATCGCACCACAAGCTGTCCCAGCCTTTGAACCCTTAAAAACAGTGCTTTTATCTTGGGGGGGGGCCCGCGGGGCTGTCTATGAGATGCATGCTCAACCTGAGGTTTTCTCAATTTTTTTTCCAATCTGCCTAAATAATTGAGGGCAGAGCTAGCTTGCAATATTAATGTTTATGATGCTCGTCCTGTACACCGCTTTTGTGTTTGTGTGTGCGCGCGCGCGTGTGTGTATATATATGTAATGCTGTATTCTTGAAATAAATAATCCTTTTGGTTTAGAAGCTCAGCCATAAATCTCGTTCTTGAGAGGCAGCGTTAGCACCTCAATGGACCTCACCCATCTACTAATAATCGCTTGCGTTAAAATATCTCAGGCATAGTTATGTTGGGCCCAGAGGTAGCTGAGAAGTATGCAGTTGAGTAGTGAGTAAAAAGTTTAAAAAAAGAGAAAAAAGACAAGCATGCCCACTGGAGAATTTTGGGAATTGAAGTCCACACATCTTAAAGTTGCCAAGTTTGAAAAGCACTGATATAGTTAAACGCTGTATAATCTGTAATTTACCCAGAGACCATCTGAGTTTGGCAGAAAGAAAGAGAGGAAGGAAGATAAATCCCTGTGTTTCCATTCCACTCCCTGTTCTATTCTATTCTGTTCTATTCTATTCTGTTCTGTTCTGTTCTGTTCTGTTCCTTATTCTATTCTGTTCTATTCTATTCTATTCTGTTCTGTTCTGTTCTGTTCTGTTCTATTCTATTCTATTCTATTCTGTTCTGTTCCTTATTCTATTCTGTTCTATTCTATTCTATTCTATTCTATTCTATTCTATTCTATTCTATTCCTTATTCGATTCTATTCCTTATTCTATTCTATTCTATTCTATTCTATTCTATTCTATTCTATTCCTTATTCTATTCTATTCTATTCTATTCTATTCTATTCTATTCCTTATTCTATTCTATTCCTTATTCTATTCTATTCTATTCTATCCTGTTCTGTTCTGTTCTGTTCCTTATTCTATTCTGTTCTGTTCTGTTCTATTCTATTCTGTTCTGTTCTGTTCCTTATTCTATTCTGTTCTATTCTATTCTATTCTATTCTATTCTATTCTATTCCTTATTCTATTCTATTCCTTATTCTATTCTATTCTATTCTATTCTATTCTATTCTATTCTATTCTATTCTATTCTATTCCTTATATGATTCTATTCCTTATTCTGTTCTATTCTATTCTATTCTATTCTATTCTATTCCTTATTCTATTCTATTCTATTCTATTCCTTATTCTATTCTATTCTATCCTATTCTATTCTATTCCTTATTCTATTCTATTCTATTCTATTCTATTCCTTATTCTATTCTATTCTATTCTATTCTATTCTATTCTATTCTATTCCTTATTCTATTCTATTCTATTCTATTCTATTCTATTCTATTCTATTCTATTCCTTATTCTATTCTATTCTATTCTATTCTATTCCTTATTCTATTCTATTCTATCCTATCCTATTCTATTCTATTCCTTATTCTATTCTATTCTATTCCTTATTCTATTCTATTCTATTCTATTCTATCCTATCCTATCCTATTCCCTATTCTATTCTATTCTATTCTATCCTATCCTATCCTATTCCCTATTCTATTCTATCCTATTCTATTCTATTCTATTCTATTCTATTCCTTATTCTATTCTATTCTATTCTATTCTATTCTATTCCTTATACGATTCTATTCCTTATTCTGTTCTATTCTATTCTATTCTATTCTATTCTATTCTATTCTATTCCTATTCCTATTCTATTACATTACATCTCTTCTCTTCTGTTACATTACATTATATCTCTTCATTCTATTCTATTCTATTCTATTCTATTCTATTCTATTCTATTCCTTATTCTATTCTATTCTATTCTATTCTATTCCTTATTCTATTCTATTCCTTATTCTATTCTATTCTATTCTATTCCTTATTCTATTCTATTCTATTCTATTCTATTCTATTCTATTCTATTCTATTCCTTATACGATTCTATTCCTTATTCTGTTCTATTCTATTCTATTCTATTCCTTATTCTATTCTATTCCTTATTCTATTCTATTCTATTCCTTATTCTATTCTATTCTATTCTATTCTATTCTATTCTATTCTATTCCTTATTCTATTCCTTATTCTATTCTATTCTATTCTATTCTATTCTATTCTATTCTATCCTATCCTATCCTATCCTATTCCCTATTCTATTCTATTCTATCCTATCCTATCCTATCCTATTCCCTATTCTATTCTATTCTATTCTATTCTATTCCTTATTCTATTCTATTCTATTCTATTCTATTCTATTCCTTATACGATTCTATTCCTTATTCTGTTCTATTCTATTCTATTCTATTCCTATTCCTATTTCTATTCCTATTCTATTACATTACATCTCTTCTCTTCTGTTACATTACATTATATCTCTTCATTCTATTCTATTCTATTCTATTCTATTCTATTCTATTCTATTCTATTCTATTCCTTATTCTATTCTATTCCTTATTCTATTCTATTCTATTCTATTCTATTCCTTATTCTATTCTATTCTATTCTATTCCTTATACGATTCTATTCCTTATTCTGTTCTATTCTATTCTATTCTATTCTATTCTATTCCTATTCCTATTCCTATTCCTATTCTATTACATTACATCTCTTCTCTTCTCTTACATTACATTATATCTCTTCATTCTATTCTATTCTATTCTATTCTATTCTATTCCTTATTCTATTCTATTCTATTCCTTATTCTATTCTATTCTATTCTATTCTATTCTATTCTATTCTATTCCTTATTCTATTCTATTCTATTCTATTCTATTCTATTCTATTCCTTATTCTATTCTATTCTATTCTATTCTATTCCTTATTCTATTCTATTCTATCCTATTCTATTCTATTCTATTCCTTATTCTATTCTATTCTATTCTATTCTATTCTATTCTATTCTATTCTATTCTATTCTATTCTATTCCTTATACGATTCTATTCCTTATTCTGTTCTATTCTATTCTATTCTTATTCTATTCCAAATACATGCCAGTTGTCCAGTACCTGAATTTTGACTATGTGACCATGGCGACACTACAAAGGTCATCAGGGAAAAACAGTCATAAGTCACTTTTTTCAGTGCTGTTTTGACTTCAAACGGTCACTAAATGAAGGTTTGTAAGTCAGGGACTATCGGTACAGGCAGGGGTAGGCAACCTCGGCTCTTTTATGACTCATGGACTTCAACTCCCAGAATTCCTTAGCATAGCATAGCTGACTGAGGAATTCTGGGAGTTGAAGTCCATGAGTCATAAAAGAGCCGAGGTTGCCTACCCCTGGGTACAGGGAATAATTGACCTACCATCAGTCACTTAGCAACTGTTCGAAGATACAGTGGTGATGGGTACAAGAAAGGAGCCTCTTTAGGTAATATATTCAGTGAAAGGACTGGCTTTTGATTATTGTTTTGAGTTTCTTTGGAGTAAGAAGCTAAGAACCGCAGTGTTCTGCTGAGAACTGGTTCAGGCTGGAATGATACAGAAAATCGAATTCTCTTATCATAAAAGCTCATTATAACAGTAGCACGCTCTTGAATGTACCATTAGTCATTAACAATATGTTAAGAATATTAGGGGATAGATATGCCAGATAACTAGATAAAATGTAGAATCTCTCTCTCTCTCATGGACAAATTTATTTATTTATTTATTGATGGGATTTATATCCCGCCCTATCTCCCGAAGGACTCAGGGCGGCTAACAACAAAACATATAATAAGTACAGAAATCAAGATAAAAATAAAATTAAAATCATCTGTGCAATAAATTAAAAACTAAAAATAAATTAAAAATTCTAAATATAATTAATTAAAATGCCTCTCAGTCCAGGTCAGCCTGGTGGAAAAGGAGTGTTTTGAGGCCGCGGCGAAAGGACTGGAGATTTTGGGCCATCCGAAGCTCAGGGGGGAGCTGATTCCATAGGGCTGGCGCTCCCACAGAGAAGGCCCTCCCCCTGGGGGGTCGCCGGCCGACATTGTCTAGCCGACGGTACCCTGAGGAGGCCTTCTCTGTGTGAGCGTACTGGGCGATGGGAATTCGTTCCCGGCAGCAGATGTTCCTGCAAGTATCCCGGGCCTAAGCCATTTAGGGCTTTAAAGGTAAGTACCAGCACCTTAAATCTCACCCGGAGGGCAACCGGTAGCCAATGCAGCTCACGCAGGAGGGGTGTAATATGGGAGTATCGGGGTGCTCCCATCACTACCCGTGCAGCTGCACTCTGCACCAGCTGAAGCCTCCGGGTGGTCTTCAAGGGCAGCCCCATGTAGAGAGCATTACAGTAATCTATACGGGAGGTAACGAGTGCGTGGGTGACTGTACGTAGGGCATCTCGGTCCAGAAAGGGGCGCAATTGGTATATAAGGCGAATTTTTGCAAATGCCCCCCTAGCCACGACTCCAATATGATCTTCAAAACTGAGTCATGAATCTAGGAGGACGCCCAGATTGCTGGAGAAAATGGTATCTCTTTATCTCTGCCCACGCCAAGGCACAGAAGCCACAATGGCGGGAGGGGAACGATAAAAAGATAAAAAGCAGGCCCAGGATTTGTGCGACTTGTCTTTCAGAAGTTAAAAAGTGATGGAAGACTGCTCCTTTGGAACTTCTGCCTGTAATGCCGCAGCTGACCAACGGGAGCCACCAGGAAGCGTATGGTGGTGGTGGTGGTGGAAACTTCTGATTATCTGGGAAAAGGTGGCAGCTGGGTCTTTTAACGAAATACAAGTACTGTGGTCAACGCTGCTAACATCAGATCTTCTGGCTTTGACAAGATGTGGAGAGGCAGCTTTGCTTCTCTAAAAACTTGTGTGTTACTTTTAGAGCTAGAATTAGTTGATGTTGGGGGGTGGGGGGGAACAGGAAGAATGTCTCCCAAGGCTGTTTTGAAATAAGAGAAGAATTGGGCGGGTTGTTGGGCTTGATTGTGTACATGCCAAAGCTATGCTATAATAATAATAATAATAATAATAATAATAATAATAATAATAATAATAATAAGAAGAAGAAGAAGAAGAAGAAGAAGAAGAAGAAGAAGAAGAAGAAGAAGAAGAAGAAGAAGAAGAAGAAGAAGAAGAAGAAGAAGAAGAAGAAGAAGAAGAAGAAGAAGAAGTTGGAAGGGACCTTGGAGGTCATCTAGTCCAACCCCCTGCTAAGGCAGGAAACCCTATACCATTTCAGGCAAATGGCTGTCCAGTCTCTTCTTAAAAACATCCAGTGTTGGGAGCATTCACCACTTCTGGAGGCAGGTTGTTCCACTGGTTAGTTGTTCTAACTGCCAGGAAGTTTCTCCTTAGTTCTAGGTTGCTTCTCTCCTTGACTAGTTTCCATCCATTGCTTCTTGTCCTGCTTTCAGGTGCTTTGGAGAATAGCTTGACTCCCTCTTCTTTGTGGCAGACCCTGAGATACTGGAAGACTGCTATCATGTCACCCCTCACCCTTCTCTTCGTTAAACTACACATACCCAATTCCAGCAACCGTTCTCGATTTGTTTTAGCCTCCAGTCCCCCAATCATCTTTGTTGCTCTTCTCTGTACCCTTTCTAGAGTCTCGACATCTTTTTTACATTGTGGTGACCAAAACTGGATGCAGCATTCCAGGTGTGGCCTTACCAAAGCATTGTAAAGTGGTATTAGTACTTCAATTGATCTTGATTCTATCCCTCTGTTAATGCAGCCTAGCACTGTGTTGGCTTTTTTGGCAGCTGCAGCACACGGCTGGCTCATATTGAAGTGATTGTTTACTAGGACTCCGAGATCCCTCTCACAGTTACTACTATCGAGCAAGGTACCACCTATACTATACCTGTGCATTTGATTTTTCCTGCCTAAATGTAGAACCTTACTTTTTTCACCATTGAATTTCATTTTGTTAGATAGTGCCCAGTGTTCGAGTCTGTCCAGATCCTCCTGTATCTTAAGCCTGTCTTCTGGAGGGTTGGCTATTCCTGCCAGCTTGGTGTCGTCTGCAAATTTGATGAGTTCCCCATCTATCCCCTCATCCAAATTGTTGATGAAGATGTTGAAGAGCACTGGGCCCAGAACAGAGCCCTGGGGCACCCCACTACACACTTCCTTCCGTGTAGATGCGGTTCCATTGGTCTTTCTATTAAAAGACTCCTTAAGGTAAACAATGCCTCGAGGTTCTTTGAAGAATTGCATCTGTCGGAACCACGCCAACTGTATTTAAAAACCCTCGGTGTTTGCTCTCCTGGTGGGTCTTTCAAGGGTTAAAGCCATGGAGGGCATATTCCCAGAGCGGCCATGTGGCACCTGCAAAAGGGGGTGGGGGGAACAGTAAATAATAAAAGTCCCTTCCTGCTCCCTCTTCCTCTCTCTCTCCCCCCCCCCCTCTCCAACAGAGCCAGCCTTTTGAATTCCCCCATCCAGGCTGATTGCTCAGCAGCCAATGTGGCAAGGTGGTTGTCCTTGTTTTTAAGTGCGGGGTGGGGGTTTGGGGTCTGGTAGACCCATCCTTTGCTTTGCAAGATTTCACGGAAGGAGAAGCTGCTTCTGGGATGGTTTTGTCAATGGGAAGCCCAAGGTGTGCAGGTAGTCCTCGACTTACGGCCGTTCACTTCGTGACTTCGTTCCAAGTTGCAACGGCAGTGAAAAAGATGATTAGGGGGCTGGAGGCTAAAACATATAGGGAACGGTTGCTGGAATTGGGTATGTGTAGTTTAATGAAGAGAAGGACGAGGGGTGACATGATAGCAGTCTTCCAATATCTCAGGGGCTGCCCCAAAGAAGAGGGAGCCAAGCTATTCTCCAAAGCACCTGAAAGCAGGACAAGAAGCAACGGATGGAAACTAGTCAAGGAGAGAAGCAACCTAGAACTAAGGAGAAACTTCCTGACAGTTAGAATAATTAACCAGTGGAACAACCAGCTTCCAGAAGCTGTGAATGCTCCAACACTGGAAGTTTTTAAGAAGAGACTGGACAGCCATTTGCCTGAAATGGTATAGGGTTTCCTGCCTGAGCAGGGGGTTGGACTAGATGACCTCCAAGGTCCCTTCCAACTTTATATTATTATTATTATTATTATTATTATTATTATTATTATTATTATTATTATAATAAAGGTGGCTTACAACCGTTTTTCACACTTGCAACCTGTGCAGCAATCCCCGTGATCACGTGATCGGAATCCAGACGCTCGGCAACAGGTTCATCTTTATGACGGGAGCTGTGTCCCCAAGGTCACGTCACCCCCTTTTGCGACCTTCTGACCAGCCAAGTCCATGGGGGAAAGCGAGATTCACTTAACAACCGGGTTACTAACTTATCAGCTGCAGTGATTCACTTAACAACTGTGGCAGGAAAGGTTATAAAATGGGCCGAAGCTTACTTAACGGATGTCTCACTTAACAACAGAAATGTTGGGCTCAATTGCGGTCGTTTAAGTCGAGGTCCACCTGCATTGTCTGACATCTCACACGCAGTATGTACATGTATGCAGTAGGGATGTGGGAAGAATCCAGAGAAAGAAATATTTCTTGGGGAATATTAAAAAGGCAGAATATATTCCCCAAAGGATCTTAAAGGCTGAAAAGCAAACCCAGTTTTTCTTAATAGCCCCAAGCAGAAACTAGGTAGAGGCCAGGTCTGTAGAAATGCAGATGTCATAATCCATTCAGGAAGGTTGCAGCCTGGAAGATAGAAGTTGACGAGATTAAGAAGACAAAGACCCCTAAAATCTACACAGCTCCACCCAGACTCTTAAGAACAGAAAACAAAATAGGATTAACCCACCAATACCAAAAAAGACACACTGAGACTCAGGTTAAAGTCTGTGACACAGGAGATACAAAGTCTCAAACAGGAACAGGAAACCACCTCAAAAGACCCAGAAGGTATAAAAACCCACCCACACGTGGTCAGTTTTTCCTAGAGCCCTCTTTCTGTCTGGCTCTCCTCTTCAATAAACTACAAGCTTCTTTCTAAAGCAGTCTCCATTTTGTTCATTCCCAGCTTGGACTGGACGCTGACGAAGATTTTTCTTTCAACAGGGAACATGTGAATATATCCGCATTTCTGTATACGTGTACATCATATGCGTACGTGGCTTATGCGTGTGAATCTATATCATGTTGGAAGGCGCGTTGGGTACGCCTGTTGCCTTATTTGTGAAAATAATAAAGGCGGGAGACAAATAAATACATTTTAATAAAATATCTCTAGTGTACTTGCTCCCTCCTGTTGTAGTTCAAAACTAGCCTCTTTTTTTTTTTATTTTGAGCTTTCCTTTTTATCATTTTGTACACACAAAAATTAAGCATCTAAACCAGACATGTCAAACTCAAGGCCCGGGGGCCAGATCCGGCCCATGAAGTGGTTTCATGCGGCCCGCGAAGCCATCCTGGAAACAGTGAGGGAACGGCCCCCACTGCCTTGGCCCTGGCCCTGAGACACTCCTTCTGCCAGAGACCCTCAGATCTGTCCCACTCCTGCCCAGGCCCCCATAGGCACCCTTGATGCGAACGATGTAGAGCTGGCCATGCCCACCCAGTAGGCCATATGCACTTTAGCCATGCCCACCCAGTAGGCCACACCCACCCGGCCCCCTGAGGGCAACCGCAATGCTGATGCGGCCCTCAATGAAATTGAGTTTAACACCCCTGATCTAAACTCTCGTGGCAGCTGTGGAAACGCTAGCCTCAAGCGTGCACATTAGCCACCCACTCACCCAATTTTGCCTTGCATTAAGCGCAACCTGGTGTCAGTTTATAAAAACGTAAAGGTAAAGGTTCCCCCGCACATGCGTGCTAGTCGTTTCTGACTCGAGGGGCCGGTGCTCATCTCCGTTTCAAAGCCGAAGAGCCAGCGCTTGTCCGAAGATGTCTCCGTGGTCATGTGGCTGGCATGACTAGATGCCAAAGGCAAATGGAACGCTGTTACCTTCCCACCGTAGTGGTCCCTATTTTTCTACTTGCACTTTTTACATGCTTTCGAACTGCTAGGTTGGCAGAAGCTGGGACGAGTAACAGGCGCTCGCTCTGCTACGCGGCACTTGGGATTCGACCCGCCAAACTGCCGACCTTCTGATCGACAAGCTCAGCGTCCTAACCCACTGAGCCACCGCGTCAATTTATAATTACCATAAATCCAATATCACTCTATTTGAGTTCACGCTAATTGTGACCTATCTATACAGATAGTCCTAGACTTGCAGTGGCAACTGAACCCAGAGCTTATGTTACTAAGTGAGCAACTTGTTAAATGAGCTCTTGCCTCACTCTACGCCTGTTCTTCCCACATTTGCTAAGTGAATCGCTGCAGTTGTTTAATTAGGAACACGGGTGGTGAAGTGAATCTGTCTTTCCTCTTTGCTCGTCAGAAGTTCACAAAAGATGATCACGTGACCCCGGGGACACCGCAACCGCCATAAATACGGACCGGCTCCCAAGCATCCAAAGGTAAATCACGTGGCCCTGGGGATGCTGTAACAGTCACAAGTGTGAAACGTGGTGGTCCCAAGTCACTTTTTTCAGTGCCCTTGCAACTTTGAAGGGTCACCAAAGAAACTGTTGTAAATCGAGGACTACAAGCTGACATCAGATTCGTTAATGAGCAGAGATTAACATCCTCTGCAAAATTACGTCATACCCACATTCACCACCGAGTGGCAGTCCCGAGACCCTTGCCATACAAGGCAATAATAGTTGCTACTGGCAGCAATGTTTGCAAATAGTGTCCTCCCTCCAAGTTGATTTTGTCACATGATCACACACACACACACAAACACACACACAAAGAAACAAAAACCCACCCACCCCCATCCTGATTGGCTGCCACGGTCAGGCCAGATTGGCTGGGATACTTTGAGCAGGCGGTCCTGCTTCTAAGAAAATGGCACTGAAGCAGCAAACGTAGTGACAATTTAAAGCTATGACAGACCCCTCCCCCCACCAAAAGGGACTTAGGATCCAGATTTAAAGTTCCCCCTCCCTCATGGTCACGTGGCTGCATGACAGGCAGAATCAGCCCACATTTGCAGCCATTTGTGGCATCCCGTGGTCACTTGACCACAATTTAGGTTTTTTCTGGAAATCAGTTACAGGTAGCCAATCAGAATAGCGTTGAAAGGGACCTTAGGGGTCTTCTAGTTCAACCCCTTCCTCAAACAGAAGACCCTATAACAGGGGTAGGCAACCTCAGCTCTTTTATGACTCGTGGACTTCAACTCCCAGAATTCCTGAGCCAGCCATGCTGAGGGGAAAGGGAGAGGTTTCCAAGCTGATTCGTGCTGGCTCAGGAATTCTGGGAGTGTTGTGATTCAGGGTCAGCCTGTGGGTTCGGCAGTTGGGTCGGACGACTCAGAGGAGGAGGAGGGGGGTGTTGAAGAGCTTGCTGATGATGGCCTTGAGGCTCCGCAGAGCCCTCAGCCAGGCCCCTCTCACCTGGTCACGACGCAGACCCAGCTGTGTGAGCCATGACAGCATGGATGAAGATGACCCACAGCTGGCCCTGTTCAAGGATGCCCGACGCAGGAGGCAGTCAATCAGGAGTAAACAGAGGAAGGCAATGGGGCACCTCGGAAGGAGGCAGAGAGAAGCCACGCCCTGAACTGTATAAAAGGGGAATGTGTGGGAGGGCTGGTTTGCTGAAGGCAACCGCTTGAATAGTTCCTGTTTCATAGATCCTGTTTCATGGTTGGTGTCTGTTTTATGTTAATAAATTTGGCAGGCTTTATTCCAGCCTCTTGCCGTTTGTAAAGGGGTTGTCCCTGCTTTTTCTGCAGGGCAGGTAGCAGGCTGGTACAGAACAGGGAGTTGAAGTCCATGAGTCATAAAAGAGCCGAGGTTGCCTACCCCTGCCTTATAACATCTAAGACAAATGGCTGTCCAGTCTCTTCTTAAAGACCTCCAGTAATGGAGCAGCCAAGGTTTCTGAAGGCAAAGCTGTTCCACTGGTTTAATTGTTCTCACAGTTAGGAAGTTTCTCCTCAATTCCAGGTTGCTTCTCTCCTTGGTTAGTTTCCACCCATAACTTCTTGTCCTGCCCTCTGGTGCTTTGGAAAAGAAATTGACACCCCACTTCTCTTTGTGGCAGCCCCTCAAATACTGGAATACTGCTATTATGTCACTCTTAATTCTCCTTTTCTCCAGAGTCTAAAGCAGGGGTAGGCCACCTTGGCTCTTTTATGTCTCGCGGACTTCAACTCCCAGAATTCCTGAGCCAGCACGGCTCAGCTTGGAAACCTGTCTCTTTCCCCTCAGCATGGCTGGCTCAGGAATTCTGGGAGTTGAAGTCCACGAGACATAAAAGAGCCAAGGTGGCCTACCCCTGTTCTAGGGCATAATAAGTGAGCCAGTGGAGTAGTGCTTAAAATATCGGGCTAGAGATGGAGAGGCTCTGAGTTCGAGGCAGCTAGAGAGCAGGCAATGAAAAACCTTGCCAAGAAAACAGCCAGGTTCTGTATAGTCATTCTCCAAGAATTGGACATGACCGTAGGCAGGGCTTTTTTTGTCATAGAACTCTCAGAACGGAGTTCCGGCACCTTTTTTGGATGGAACCTTGTAGGGTAGGCAAGGCGGGTTGTATGACATGTATGAGTTCCGGCACCTTTTTCTTTTACAAAAAAAGCACTGACTGTAGGAATAGGAAAAAATTCCTATAGAATGGACTTCAACTCCCAGAATTCCTGAGCCAGCATGGCTCAGCTTGGAAATCTCTCCCTTTCTCCTCAGCACGGCTGGCTCAGGAATTCTGGGAGTTGAAGTCCACGAGTCATAAAGGAGCCAAGATGGCCTACCCCTTCTCTAGACTAACCAAACCCAAATTCTGCAACCGTTCTTCCATTTAATGACTGTTCAAAATTACAACGGCACTGGGGAAAAAAAGTGACCCTCCTGCTCACATGATCAAAATTTGGGAGCTTGACGACAGGTTCCGCATTTATGACGCTTGAGGTGTCTCCCGGGCTCACGTGATCCCCTTTTGCGACCTTCTGACGAGCAAAGTCAAGGGGGAAGCGAGATTTGCTTAACAACCCGGGTTACTAACTTTACTAACAGCAGCAGTGATTCACTTAACAACTGTGGCAAGAAAGGTTGCAAAACGAGGCAAAATTCACTTAACAACGGTCTTGCTTAGCAACAGAAATTTGGGGCTCCATTGTGGTCGTAATCCAAGAGCTACCTGTACTTCTAGTTTCCAGAAAAAAAAATGCCACACAAGAGAAGAACGAACAACCAAAATGGCAGGTTCAATTACGTAAGACGAGGACTATCTGTCAAGACAAAGTAATGAAGAACGAGAAGCAAGGGACGAGGTTTAAGAAGACTGTCCATTTGCAGTCTTAGAAAAGGGGAAATTATTTTGGGGGGGCTCAAAAGAGTCAAGTTAAGGGCCCACAATCGTGTGATCAAAGCCCCGCCCCTTTTAAATGTATTTGTAAAAAGAGGCGGGGCTTCTACTGTAGAAGCTTGCAGCTGCCATATTGACTTTTTTGACCTCTCCTGCAGAAGCTGCTGAGCGTAACTCGAATTTCGGGTGGGTGGGGGGAATTAGTTTGCAATTTAAGAGTTGCCAAAGTTTGAAGTCCGTGTCAAAGCAAGTCTCAGAGAAACCACACAACCAACATCCATCTATTTATTACAAAATACATAATAATAATAACAATAACCACCACACATAATAACTCATGAAAATCACAATGTACTGGGTTTGGTGAGTGTAATCTAATTAAATTCATCTTGGGTTTACTGCCAATTTTGCCAAGCCAGCTCCGGACCCCCATCTGGATTGGAGTGGGAAAAATTATGGCTTCTCTCCTAATTCAATTTTTTTTCCTCTCCCCGCCCCCCCCCACCATGCATAATAAGAACAGATCCATTCCTAAGATTACTTTTTCTACCCTCCTCTATTCTGGATTCTAGTTTGATTTAGAGAGAACCGGCTTGTTGGCAGCAGACAAAATGCGATTAGTTTTTCCTCCGAGAAGCTCTCTCACACACATCCAGTAAATACACCCACCCCCACCAGCCTGAGACAACACCAATCGTTACACTTTGAAGACCTCCCCATCTTTGTGGGTCCGCTTGTGGACCACTAAGTGCGCGCTGCAGGTGAAACACCTGCCGCAAATCAGACAGGAATAAGGCTTCTCCCCCGTGTGGATTCTCTGGTGCTGCATGAGGTGGGCGCTCTGGCTGAAGCTTTTCCCACAGGTGCCGCATTTATAGGGTTTCTCGCCCGTGTGGGTCCGCTCGTGCTTCACCACATCCGAACTGGTGGTGAAGCTTTTCCCGCACAGGGAGCATTTGTAGGGCTTCTCCCCGGTGTGGATCCTTTTGTGCTTCACGAGATCTGAGCTGGAGCGAAAGCTCTTGCCGCAGGCCGGGCATTTGCAAGGCTTCTCACCCGTGTGAGTCCTCTCGTGCTGGGTGAGGATCATGCTTTGGCTGAAGCACTTCCCGCAGTACGAGCATTTGTAAGGCCTCTCCCCCGTGTGGCTTCGCTGGTGTTTCACGAGACCCGAGTTGGAAGCAAAGCTTTCCCCGCAGGTTAGGCAGGCATACGGCTTCTCGCCCGTGTGGGTCCTCTCGTGCTGGATCAGGTTTGAGCTGCGCTTGAAGCTTTTCTCGCAGAGGGAGCAACTGTAGGGTTTCTCCTCCGTGTGGGTCTTCTTGTGGTTGACAAAGTTGGAGCTGGTCGTGAAACGTTTCCCGCACTCAGGACACTGATAGGGCCGTTCGCCCGTGTGGGTCCTTTGGTGGGTCATGAGGTGGGCGTTGGAGCAGAAGCTCTTCCCGCACAGGAAACACTTGTACGGCTTCTCGGCCGCGTGGAAGCGTTCGTGGACGATCAGGTAGGACCGCTGGTTGAACCGCTTCTCGCACACCGTGCACTGATAGGGCTTCTCCCCCGTGTGGATCCGCTCGTGTTTCACCAGATCCGAACTCTGGTGGAAGCTCCTCCCGCAGTCGGCGCACTTGTACGGCTTCTCCCCCGAGTGGTTTCGTTTCTGATGGCTGATCAGGCTGGCGATGCTGCAGAAGCTTTTCCCGCAATCGGAGCAGATGTAAGTCGTGCCTTCGATGGGACTCCCGTCTTCCAAGCCGGGGATCATGCCTGGCAGACCCACCGATCCGTGTTGGAGCTCGCAGATTCCTTCCACTTTGCGGAAAGCCGAAATGCCTGGGGCCGTTTCCAGGAACGAAACACACGGTTCCAGGAATCCCGGCTTCTTCACCTCCGCGGTGTCCCCATGGTCATCCATCTGTCCGCCAGCCCCTTGCTTCGTTAAAAAAGAAAGAAGAAAGAAAGAAAGAAAGAAAGAAAGAAAGAAAGAAAGAAAGAAAGAAAGAAAGAAAGAAAGAAAGAAAGAAAAATTAAATCAGGTGACGCTCCAAAAGAATACACAGGCAGTCCTCGACTTACGACCACGACTGAGTTCAAAGTTTCTGCTGCGGAGTGACATGCGGGTTAAGTGGATTTTTGCCCCGTTTGGCGACCTTTCTTGCCACAGAGGCTAAGTGGATCACTGCGGTCGTCAAGTCACAGTGGATCTGGCTTCTCCATTGAATTGGTTTGTCAGAGGTACGCAAGAGGGGATTGCGTGACCCCGGCACCCTGCAACCGTTATAAATATGAGCCAGTTGCCAAGCATCTGAATTTTGACCACTAACCCTGGGGAAGCTGCAACGGTTGTAAATGCAAAACGGCCATAAGTCGTTTTTTTTTTAGTGCCGTTATAACTCTGAATGGTCACAAAACGATCGGTTGTAAATCGAGGGCTACAAGTAATCTGTCTACTTGGTAAGTGTTAATGCCACTTTACAATGCCTTGGTAAGGCCACGCTTGGAATACGGCATCCAGCTTTGGTCACCACGATGTAAAAAAGATGTAGAGACTCTAGAAAGAGTACAGAGAAGAGCAACAAAGATGATTAGGAGATTGGAGACTAAAACATATAAGGAACGGTTGCTGGAATTGGGTATGTGTAGTTTAACGAAGAGAAGGGTGACGGGTGACATGATAGCAGTGTTCCAGTATCTCAGGGGCTGCCCCAAAGAAGAGGGAGTCAAGCTATTCTCCAAAGCACCTGAAAGCAGGACAAGAAGCAACGGATGGAAACTAGTCAAGGAGAGAAGCAACCTAGAACTAAGGAGAAACTTCCTGACAGTTAGAACAATTAACCAGTGGAACAACCTGCCTCCAGAAGTGGTGAATGCTCCAACACTGGAGGTTTTTAAGAAGAAACTGGACAGCCATTTGCCTGAAATGGTAGAGGGTTTTCTGTTTGAGCAGGGGGTTGGACTAGATGACCTCCAAGGTCCCTTCCAACTACTTCTTCTTCTTCTTCTTCTTCTTCTTCTTCTTATTATTATTATTATTATTATTATTATTATTATTATTATTATTATTATCATCAACAACAACAACAACTGGAGCACCACTTGAACACCATTGGCACTGACAAATTTGCAATAAGTCAATTGCAAAAGGCAGCCTTACTAGGAACTGCTTGCATCCTGCAACAATATCTGTAATACCATCAAATATCTGTAATACATCTGCCTATGCCAGGTCCTTGGTAAGGACTCGATAGGTAGATAAAAATGCCAAATCCAGTCTGAACATCTGGCTGACTGTGTGATGAAGAAGAAGAAGAAGAAGAAGAAGAAGAAGAAGAAGAAGAAGAAGAAGAAGAAGAAGAAGAAGAAGAAGAAGAAGAAGAAGAAGAAGAAGAAGAAGAAGAATCCTGGTGAAGCAGATGGGCACCAGGGACCGGTTCCATGGAGGAAGGTTCTTCCGTGGACCGGAGAGTGTGTGGTTTTGTGGGCCGCCTGCATCCCACGGATAGGGCTTTGCTTGTTTGTGCGGACCAGTTGCTGGCATGCTGCGGCCCGGTACAAGTCCACGGAGCGGGGATTCTGGACCCTGCTTTAATCTAAGGATGATCTCTGCAATACTTTACTTGAAATGATCTCTGCAATGTATTAGATGTTGATGAGCTTTTATTGTATCCCATTCTTCATGTTTTGCTTTTTTTTTCCCTCTTGATTGTGCTCTTCCAAGAGCCCACCAGCTGGGATTGTAATGGGCTGCAAAAATAACCTGGGGAGACAGCAAGAAATGCTGCAGCTTTAAGCTTCAACCTTGGCCGCTTTAAGACGCGGGAACTTCGATTCCTAGAACTCCCCAACCAGCATGAATTCTGGGAGTTGAAGTCCACAGGTCTTAAAAGCGGCCAAGGTTGAGAAACATTAGCCTAGAGACCAGGAGTCTCCAAGCTTGGCAACTTTAAGACCTGTGGACTTCAACTCCCAGAATTCCTCAACCAAGCACGGCAGGCTGAGGAATTCTGGGAGCTGAAGTCTACAAGTCAGACAAGAGCTCTCTTTAACTCACAGAAGAAACGGGAGCATGGAAGACACCTCAGGAAATATCATGGGGTTGGACTAGAAGACCTCCAAGGTCCCTTCCAACTCTGTTATTCTAGCTAACTCAAATCACTGAAAGGGTGGCCGTTCTCAAGAGTGGCTGGGCTGCTCTAGGAAGTTTTCTTGCCATAGAGTTTGTCCTCCGGATACTTATGATTTTTTTTTAAAATTGTTTTTTACTTTTTTAATGTAAGATTCATCTGGACTCAAGCCGTCTCGACTTACCAGCATTTGTTTAATGACCGTTCGAAGTTACGACGCCGATGAAAAAAGTGATATGACCGTTTTTCACACCTACGACCACAGCAGCCTTCCCCCATGGTCACATGATCAAGATTCAGACGCTTGGCAACTGGCATCTACTTATGACGTTTGGAGTGCCCCGGGGTCATGCGATCCTCTTTTGTGACCTTCGGACGAGCGAAGTCAACGGGGGGGGGGGGGGGGGGGGGGGGAAGCCAGATCCACTTAACAACCGTGTCGCTAACTGAACAGCTGCAGTGGATTCACTTAACAACCGGGGCAAGAAAGGTTGTAAAATGAGGCAAAGCTTGCTGAACAAACTGTCTTGCTTAGCAACGGAAATTCTGAGCTCAGTTGTGGTAAATAAGCCGAGGACCACCTGTATAAAATAAATACGTCTAAAAAATTTCTTATGCCACCCCCCCCCGTCAGAGCGCTAAATACAGTTAAATAAATAAATAACGCCTCCTTTTTAATATTGCATGGAACTCCTGCTCAGTCTAAGTCAGGGGCCTTCAAACTTGGCCCTTTTATGACTGGTGGACTTCAACTCCCAGAATTCCTCAGCCAATGTGCCTGGCTGAGGAATTCTGGGAGTTGAAGTCCACAAGTCATAAAAGGGCCAAGTTTGAAAGACCCCTGGTCTAAGTAGTAACTATTATGTCAGGTCCCTGGTTCCTTCGCCCTTCGACTGAAAGCGAGCCAACGCTTCACTTCTTTCTATCATTACTCCCCCGCTCCCCCCATTTTCTAATCTAGAGAATCGACTCTCGCTTGGAAAGAGACTCAGCAATCAAGGTGCTTGGTGATGACCTATACAACCTCGGCTCTTTTATGACTCATGGACTTCAACTTCCAGAATTCCTGAGCCAGCTTGGCTGGCTCAGGAATTCTGGGAGTTGAAGTCCATGAGTCATAAAAGAGCCGAGGTTGCCTACCCCTGACCTATAGAGCCCTAAATGGCATGGGTCCGGATTACCTACGGGAGCACCTGCTGCCAGCATCAACTTCCCATCGTCCTGTGCGCTCCCACAGGGAAGGCCTCCTCAGGGTCCCGCTGGTCAGGGAGTGCCGGCGGGTGATCCCCAGGGGGAGAGCGTTCTCGGTGGGCGCGCCTGCCCTATGGAACCAACTTCCCACAGAACTCAGGACTGCCCCCGACCTTCGCTCGTTTCGCCGGGACCTAAAAACTTGGCTATTCGAGCTTGCCGGCCTGGACTGAGGGTTTTTGGGTTAATGGTTTTAATTTTTAATTATTTGGGGGCTATTTCATTTCATTTTTTTATTTTAACCGGTATATATATTGTACTGTTTTAATTTGCCCTGTAAACCGCCCTGAGTCCCTCGGGAAAAGGGCGGTATGTAAATCGAAATAAATAAAAATAAATAAATAAATAAGTCCAAATAAAGATCTTACTTCGGCCCAAAATATCACCTTGGCTATTCAATTTCTCTGCAGCGAAAGAGACGGTGGAAGAAAAGGGAGAGAGAGGATTATCATTACAAATAGGTTTATTTCAAGGGACTAAGAGACCCCAACAGGAATAGGCTAGATATGTTTTCCCCAAAGTGTTTTCCCTCCTTACATGTTTATTTGATAATGAAAAAAAGAAAGAAAAGCTGGATAAAAGTTCCATTGTAAGCTGCATAGCTTGGCAGGGAAGAAAAAAAAAAAGCCCGTCATTGGCGATAAATAAAGTACTGGGCCTGGCAAGCAGCCATCCCCAAGTAGCTTTTGCAAGGGCACCTCTGAACACAAATCTTTGATGAAGGTATAATTGCAGGCAGCCGGGGTTGCCTCCTCTGTTCTTTTCAAACACTGCACATTTGCCTGTACAGCCAGGATGTAGCAAGTAGGGCTTGGCTTGTTCTCCAAAAAGCGCATTCTGGTTCTTTTCATTTAAGGGTTGAAAAGCCAAACTGAGTTGGGGAGGGTGTTCAATCTTGGAGCCCCACTAATGTGACTTAAAGGGGCAGAAGCCCCTTCCTTTCATCCAATGCACCATCAAATCAAATCCAACAAGGTCTTAACAAAACAGTGGAGGGGTGGGGCGTGTGGGGGGGGAAGAACAGCTATCAATCATCCCTCTGCCTTTCACTTACCCTCTGGAACAACACAGCCCCCCCCCAAATGAGGTTAGCCCCAGCCCTCAGGATCTTCCCGAAAGCCCTTAAAACATGGCTGTTGTTTTTTCCAAAAAGCTGGAGATCCCGTCACTTGGGAGCTTGCCCGCTCGTTGGTTGTATTTCTAACACCTCTTCCCTCCTGGCTTTGCTTATTTAAGAGAAATAACAGAAGAACAGAGTGGGAAGGGACCTTGGGGGTCATCTAGTCCAACCCCCTGCTTGAGCATGACATCTTATACCAGGGGTTGAAGTCCACAAGTTGTAAAAGAGCCCACTTTGAAGACCCTTGTCTTATACCATTTCGGGTAAATGGTTGTCCAATCTCCTTGTAAAAAGCCTCCAGTGATGGAGCACTGGACTTCAACCCCTGGTTGACTGTTCTATCAGGAGATTTATTTTGATCATTACTGAAATTTATTTTGATTGTTGCTAAGGGTTTGCAAGAAAACGTTTGCAACCTAATGTTTTAATTCCTGGTTCGACTGCACACACACAAACAAACAAACACACACAGACACACACACACACACAGCCACAGAGATGAGCACCCAGGTAAGTGTGATCAATAAACACACCTTTGGGACAGCCATGACCTGGATGACTGAGAATCTCCATAGTAGACAAATAAAATAATAATAATAATAATAATAATAATAATAATAATAATAATAATAATAATAATAATAATAAGAAGAAGAAGAAGAAGAAGAAGAAGAAGAAGAAGAAGAAGAAGAAGAAGAAGAAGAAGAAGAAGAAGAAGGAAGGGACCTTGGAGGTCATCTAGTCCAACCCCCTGCTCAGGCAGGAAACCCTATACCATTTCAGGCAAATGGCTGTCCAGTCTCTTCTTAAAAACCTCCAGTGTTGGAGCACCCCAGTTTGAGGATTGTTTTTTTTTTAATCCCATTTATAAATGGGAGCGGCTTACAATCTAAGAAGCACAAATCAACGTGCTTAGCAATAGCCTTCATTCTATGTATATGCCTGCTTATTCGGGCTTTTTTTGGGGGGGAGGGGGAGGGAAGCAGCATTTTTTGCCCCCAACAATCTGGCTCCTCATTTTACCTACCTGGGAAGGAGGGAAGGCTGAGTCACAACCTTGAGCCTGGTGGGACGCAAACCTGCACTAATTGCAGGCAGCTGGTGTTACTTAAGGAGGCATTAGCCCAGGGGTCTTCAAACGTGGCCCTTTTATGACTTGTGGACTTCAACTCCCAGAATTCCTCAGCCAGCGTGCCTGACTGAGGAATTCTGGGAGTTGAAGTCCACTCCTCTTAAAGTCCATATCAGGGGTCTTCAAACTTGGCCCTTTTATGACTTGTGGACTTCAACTCCCAGAATTCCTCAGCCAGCGTGCCTGACTGAGGAATTCTGGGAGTTGAAGTCCACTCCTCTTAAAGTCCATATCAGGGGTCTTCAAACTTGGCCCTTTTATGACTTGTGGACTTCAACTCCCAGAATTCCTCAGCCAGCGTGCCTGACTGAGGAATTCTGGGAGTTGAAGTCCACAAGTCATCAAAGGGGCCAAGTTTGAAGACCCTTGCATTAGCCCACTGCTCCACCAAGGCACACACACACACACACACACACCCCACACACCCCATTTCCCCCATGCAAGGAAAGGCTTGACCTCTGTCTGCTTCTGCAGAGCTCAAAGCAGGTTTAAGGCAGGGAAACAAAGGGAACTTTTATTTTTTTTGGGGGGGGGATTCCCTCTTCCCCACTTAAAGGGGACGGAGGAAGACCCCTCCCCCTCTCCCCCCCTCCCCTCCCCCCCGGTTCAGCGGCTGCTCTCCCTCCCCTCCCCATCTCCTCCACCCTCCTGGCTCTCCCCTCCTCCTCCTCCTCCTCCCCAAGCTCCTTTTGTCTGCAATCCAGCCGCGGGGAAAACGGCGGGGCTTCTTCCCCGCTCAAGCCCACCTGCAAGGTGCGCCGCGGAAGCCGCTTATCCGAAGAGCCGCGGCGATCGCAAACGCCGCCAGGCGGGCCAGCCTCCGCCGGAGCGATGGGAAGGGCGCCGGCAAGGGGGGAAGGGGGGGAAGGGTGGTGGTGGGGAACGAGAGAGGAGGAAGTGGCGAGGAGGGGGAATGGAAGGGAGGAGGAACAGGAAGTGGCCTTCATTTTTATCGCCCCCACCCCTCGCTCGCTTGTACGATCCCTCTAGGAATCGGGGTGGAAAGCTCGACTGTCCGCCCCCCCCCCCCCCCATGAACGTTCCAATAGGGCCGGGGTCTTCAAACCTGGCCCTTTTATGACTCGTGGACTTCAACACCCAGAATTCCTCAGCCAGCTTGCCTGGCTGAGGAATTCTGGCAGTTGAAGTCCACAAGTCATAAAAGGGCCAAGTTTGAAGACCCCCTGTCTCAAAGTGTGCTAAAGTAGGCTGGCTGGGGAATTCTGGGAGCTGAAGTTCTCAAGGCTTAAACTATGCTGGCTGGGGAATTCTGGGAGTTGAACTCCACAAGCCTGCAAGCAGGGGTCTTCAAACTTGGCCCTTTTATGGCTTGTGGACTTCAACTCCCAGAATTCCTCAGCCAGGCATGCTGGCTGAGGAATTCTGGGAGTTGAAGTCCATGAGTCATTAAAGGGGCGAGTTTGAAGACCCCTGCAATAGGGGATCGGACAAGTCTAAACTATAAAGAGCGGCGCCTAACAGATACGTTGGACTCCAGCACCCATTGTGCTCCGTTATGGGCGTTGGGGTTTTTGGACAGCCACTTGCCTGAAATGGGATAGGATCTGCTGCTTGAGCAGGGGGTTGGACTGGAAGGCACGCAAGGTCCCTTCCAGCTCTGTTCTGATTGATTGAGCTTGCAACTTATAATAGCAATAATAATAAAATTGGAAGGGACCTTTGCAGGTCATCTAGTCCATCCCCCTGCTCGGGCAGGAAACCCTATACCGTTTCAGACAAATGGCTGTCCAGTCTCTTCTTAAAAACTTCCAGTGTTGGAACATTCACCACTTCTGGAGGCAGGTTGTTCCACTGGTTAGTTGTTCTAACTATCAGGAAGTTTCTCCTTAGTTCTAGGTTGCTTCTCTCCTTGACTAGTTTCCATCCATTGCTTCTTGTCCTGCTTTCAGGTGCTTTGGAGAATAGTTTGACTCCCTCTTCTTTGTGGCAGCCCCTGAGATACTGGAACACTGCTATCATGTTACCCCTCATTCTTCTCTTCATTAAACTACACATACCCAATTCCAGCAACCGTTCCCTATATGTTTTAGCCTCCAGCCCCTTAATCATCTTTGTTGCTCTTCTCTGTACCCTTTCTAGAGTCTTGACATCTTTTTTACATTGTGGTAACCAAAACTGGATGCAGCATTCCAGGTGTGGCCTTACCAAAGCATTGTAAAGTGGTATTAGTACTTCACATGATCTTGATTCTACCCCTCTGTTAATGCATCCTGGCACTGTGTTGGCTTTTTTGGCAGCTACAGCACACGGCTGGCTCATATTTAAGTGATTGTCCACTAGGACTCCGAGATCTCTCTCACAGTTACTACTATTGAGCAAGGTACCACCTATGCTATACCTGTGCATTTCATTTTTTTCTGCCTAAATGTAGAACCTTACTTTTTTCACAATTCAATTTCATTTTGTTAGATAGCGCCCAGTGTTCGAGTCTGTCCAGATCCTCCTGTATCTTAAGCCTATCTTCTGGAGTATTGGCTATTCCTGCCAGCTTGGTGTCAATGAGGGTGATTTTATCTTTTTTTGAGGGCACCTGGCTAGATTGAATGGTCAGAAGGCTCAGCAGTTGGAAAAGCAGGGTCATGAGTCTTTCATGTCTCTTTCTCTTAATTTCAGCTGGGTTAGCCATCCAGAGTTGCTTAATGGGATTGCCTGGTTCCTTCAGTGAAAAACCATCTCGTTTCCTCTCCTTGTATAGCTGCACTTCACCTTCTTCAGCATATGACAAACAGAGAATCAGAAATTAAAAGAACTGCCAGCAAACCTCAAAATAAATGGATGGAGAAAAGCCTCTTGGTTTGCACTGAACACTTGGGCTAAAATTAATTAAGAGCACTTCATTGGCTCCCTCAAAGAAACGGAATCGCCTCGATATAAGGAGAAATCACAGTTTGAGCCCTTCTGACTTGGTCATCTCAGATTCGTTTGAGAATAAAGTGCAGAGAGACCTTAGGGCCCTACAGAGCAAGGATTCTTCACCGACCCGTAAGGGACGGTGACTGAAGGGCTGAACAAGCTCCAGAATTCATCTCTGATGGTATGAGGGAAAGAGGGATGCTGGAGATCACATAAATCCTTTCCACTTGTCTTAGGGCAGGAGACGCTATACCAGACATGTCAAACACAAGGCCCGGGGGCCAGATCTGGCCCGCGAAGTGGTTTCATGCGGCCCGCGAAGCCATCCTGGAAACAGTGAGGGAACAGCCCCCACTGCCTTGGCCCTGGCCCAGAGACCCTCCTCCTGCCAGAGACCCTCAGATCTGTCCCACTCCTGCCTAGGCCCCCATAGGCACCCTTGATGTGAACGATGTAGAGCTGGCCATGCCCACCCAGTAGGCCATATGCACTTTAGCCATGCCCACTGAGGGCAACCGCAATGCTGATGCGGCCCTCAATGAAATTGAGTTTGACACCCCTGTCTTAGGGGGATACTTCCAACCAATAGTGAACAACTGGAGAAGATCATCCTGACAGTAGAATTAAATCGGTGGAACTGCTTTTGCCTTCAGAGGTGGTGGATGTTCCAATTCTGGAAGTTTTAAAGAAGAGACTGGACAACTATTTGTCTGTAATGGTGTAGCGTCCCCTGCTTGAGCAGGGGGTTGGACTAGATGACCTCCAAGGTCCCTTTTACCTCTATTGTTCTGTAGTCTGTTTCTGGAGCTCTCTCTGTCACTTGGCTCATTGTTAGCAAGACAACTTCACACACGAGAACCCTCTCGTCTCGTGCTTTCCTCTATTCTAAATAAGGGGGGGGGGAATTCCTGTCTTCATGCCTTTCTTAATAAATCTAGCTTTTATTTCAAATGTAACGAACCCCTGTAGCGTTCACTGACAGCTGGGCTATATGCTGCACATGTAAAACAAATTAACATTTTTAACTTGACAACTTATGATCCCTTGGATCGTCCTTCTTTCCACACCTATAACTTGTGGATTCTGCTCAAAAGAGCAGAGAGTAGTTGTGGACAACTACCAATTGCACAGCTTCAATTGGTGCACCAGTTGCAAATAATGTAATATTTACACTATAAAAAAGATAAAAACTTTTTTTAACCCGAAAGGCATCCCAATTAATTGGGCAATACATTTTTTAAAAAAAAAAACATTTTTAATAGAGGTGCTTATGAGAACTGCAACCAATGGGCATCCATTTTTGAAAATGTGTTTCTGCCCTCCCTATCACCTTCTAGGTAAAGGTAAAGGTTCCTCCGCACATGCATGCTAGTCGTTTCCGACTCTAGGGGCCGGTGCTCATCTCCATTTCAAAGCCGAAGAGCCAGCGCTTGTCCGAGGATGTCTCCGTGGTCATGTGGCCGGCATGACTGGATGCCAAAGGCGCACGGAACGCTGTTACCTTCCCACCGTAGTGGTCCCTATTTTTCTACTTGCATTTTTACGTGCTTTCGAACTGCTAGGTTGGCAGAAGCTGGGACGAGTAACAGGCGCTCACTCTGTTACGTGGCACTCGGGATTCGACCCGCCAAACTGCCGACCTTCTGATCGACAAGCTCAGCGTCCTAACCCACTAAGACACCGCGTCCCACCATATTGTGGTTTAATTTGATGCCCCGGCTCACCAGCATGCTAATACTCAATATGACTTGGTTTTTACATACGTATTTGAGTATTTACGGAGATTCTCAATCGTCCAGGTCATGGTTGTCTGAAAGGTGCTCTTTCAAGAGGCAACGGGACTTTCTTGTTTTAATTTGAAGGAATATAAATCCTTCCATTCCCCACCATCCAGTCAGAGCTGAAGAAGCTTCTTGGATGAGAAGTGAAACGTCTTCAAAGAAAAAAGTAGATCACAACCTACTACTTGATAAGATAGAAAAATGTGGGTTAGACAGCATCACCACCGGATGGATTCGTAGCTGGCTGACAGGCCGTACTCAACGTGTGGTCCTCAATGGAACTGCATCTACATGGAAGGAAGTGTGTAGTGGGGTGCCCCAGGGCTCTGTTCTGGGCCCAGTGCTCTTCAACATCTTCATCAACGATTTGGATGAGGGGATAGATGGGGAACTCATCAAATTTGCAAATGACACCAAGCTGGCAGGAATAGCCAATACTCCAGAAGATCGGCTTAAGATACAGGAGGATCTGGACAGACTCGAACACTGGGCGCTATCTAACCAAGTGAAATTCAAGGGTGAAAAAAGTAAGGTTCTACATTTAGGCAAGAAAAACCAAATGTACAGGTATAGTATAGGGGGTACCTTGCTCAATAGTAGTAACTGTGAGAGGGATCTCGGAGTCCTAGTAGACAATCACTTCAATATGAGCCAGCAGTATGCTACAGCTGCCAAAAAAGCCAACACAGTGCTAGGCTGCATTAACAGAGGGATAGAATCAAGATCAAGTGAAGTACTAATACCACTTTACAATGCTTTGGTAAGGCCACACCTGGAATACTGCATCCAGTTTTGGTCACCACGATGTAAAAAAGATGTTGAGAGTCTGGAAAGATTACAGAGAAGAACAACAAAGATGATTGGGGGACTGGAGACTAGAAACATATAAGGAACGGTTGCTGGAATTGGGTATGTCTAGTTTAATGAAGAGAAGGACTAGGGGTGACATGATAGCAGTCTTCCAATATCTCAGGGGTTGCCCCAAAGAAGAGGGAGTCAAGCTATTCTCCAAAGCGCCCGAAGGCAGGACAAGAAGCAACGGATGGAAACTGACCAAGGAGAGAAGCAACCTAGAACTAAGGAGAAACTTCCTGACAGTTAGAATAATTAACCAGTGGAACAACCTGCCTCCAGAAGCTGTGAATGCTTCCAACACTGCAAGTTTTTAAGAAGAGACTCGACAGCCATTGGACTGAAATGGTATCGGGTTTCCTGCCTGAGCAGGGGGTTGGACTAGATGACCTCCAAGATCCCTTCCAACTTTACTATTATGAAATTATGAATAGAAAACAAGAAAGTCCAGTGGCCTCTTGAAAAAGCACCTTTGAGATACCTATTCAAGTTTCCAAGCCATGATTTATGGTTATTTGGCATGTCGTGCCAAGGTATAATGCGCAATATCACACTACGAAGTCAGTATTTCTCAATTTCTAGAACTTTTTAAGATATTTGGATGGGGTTGCTGTACATATGTTGGCCAGGTTGGAGACGGCTAACCTAGGGAATAAAGCAGGGGTCTTCAAACTTGGCCCTTTTATGACTTGTGGACTTCAACTCCCAGAATTCCTCAGCCAGCAAAGCTGGCTGAGGAATTCTGGGAGTTGAAGTCCACAAGTCATAAAAGGGCCAAGTTTGAAGACCCCTGGAATAAAGATTTGATTCAAGTTGCTAGGTCAGAACAAGGCTTGTTGGATTTAGGCTAAACCGGTTGTGTGAATCTGGCCTTTGTTCTTTGGAAACCCAGGCCTAGCAAGGTTATCCCTGGGGTTACTTCCATAAACCATCTTTATTCGGCGCCACTTTTAAACCCACCCAGCACAAAAATATTAGGGAAGAGGAGGATTTTTCTTCTGCGGGCCTTGAAGGGTTAAAGGAAAGGAAAGACCTCCTCCTCCTCCCCCTTTTCCTAGAGCGGCCCGCAGGAGAAGCTGCGCTGAGGGGAGGGGGCCGTTCTCTCCCTGCGTGGTCCCGACCTTTCGTTCCACACGGAACCGCTGCCTGGAATGTTTCGCGATTGGCTGCTTTCTCCCAACTTGCGCGAGGGGTTTCGGGAGTTGTAGTCCGGCAATGCGCTTGGATAGGGAATGAAGTAAAACGCTAGAAAGTTGTGATCAGACTTTTGCAATTCGACAAAGGGGTTAAATGTTTTGCCGAGCTGTTGATTTCCTAGAAAAGCAGAGAGCTGTTTTGGCAAGGAGGGTGGCAGATTATGTAATCTACTTCCTGCTCCGCTTCCCGTGGGAAAGTAGGGTTTCACTTTCCCAGGCGGCGGCTTAGGGTCCACGGTGATATATTTATTTTTCTGTGTTTTAGGTACGGGCGTGGGGGAGCTCTGCCTAGCGCAGGGGTCTTCAAACTTGGCCCTTTTATGACTTGTGGACTTCAACTCCCAGAATTCCTCAGCCAGCTTTGCTGGCTGAGGAATTCTGGGAGTTGAAGTCCACAAGTCATAAAAGGGCCAAGTTTGAAGACCCCTGGCCTAGCGAAACGAGACGGTGGAGTTAGGGTTTCTGGTTTTGCTTTATTTTTAACTGCTGGCTGAGCTGGGATGAGGTTGATTGTTGGGGGCAATTAAGCTGACTTTGTATGTAATAATGCCGCTTGGGGTGTGTGTGTGAAAGCCCTAATAAGCAGGCATATACATAGAATGAGGGATGCAGTGGCTCAATGGGTTAGGACGCTGAGCCTGTCGATCAGAAGGTCGGCAGTTTGGCGGGTCAAATCCCGAGTGCCGCGTAACAGAGTGAGCGCCTGTTACTCGTCCCAGCTTCTGCCAACCTAGCAGTTCGAAAGCACGTAAAAAGTGCAAGTAGAAAAATAGGGACCACTATGGTGGGAACGTAACAGCGTTCCGTGCGCCTTTGGCGTCTAGTCATGCCGGCCACATGACCACAGAGATGTCCTCGGACAAGCGCTGGCTCTTCGGCTTTGAAACGGAGATGAGTACCGACCCCTAGAGTCGGAAACGACTAGCACACATGTGCGGGGGAACCTTTACCTTTATAAATAGAATGAAGGCTACTGCTAAGCTTGTAAGCCGCCCTGAGTCTTCGGAGAAGGGCGGGATATAAATGGAATTAAAATAAAAAAAATAAAAATAGATTTGCTGTGCCCGCCAGGCAGAAATCAAACCGGTGTAGTTTGTCTCCAGCAGCGCCAAGTGCCTCTGCTAAATTTCTGCTGCAAAGTTCACAGGTTGTGCTAAGCCTGATTGATACTGAACAATCCTTAGCCATCTGGTTTTGCATGAGAACGCTAAACTCGGAAGCTAATCACATGGCTTAAGGATATGTGCACGTTTTTGGATTTCTGTACATTCTTTTTTTTATAAAACTGAACTTTTTTTACTAGCCCCTTCCTTCCTGCTTTGCAGAAGACAATTTTTTTTTTGATCCAGCAGACATCTGGCTTATAATCTATGAGAAAAGAATAGCAGATGGGTCTTGAGTTGCAAACCTGATACCTGGCTAGGCGTCTCTGCTGCTCATAAAATGCTACGGAAAGGATATAGGTTATTTCTAAATTGCATCTCCCACAACATGAGAGTGTCTCAAGTGCCATTTTTAATAATATATGAGCAGCTGCTCTATGTCTACTTCAGAATAAAGAATGATTAGCTATATTAGTAAAGGTAAAGGTTCCCCCGCACATGCGTGCTAGTCGCTTCCGACTCTAGGGGCCGGTGCTCATCTCCGTTTCAAAGCCGAAGAGCCAGTGCTTGTCTGAGGACGTCTCCATGGTCATGTGGCCGGCATGAATAGACGCCAAAGGCGCACAGAACACTGTTACCTTCCCACTGGAGTGGTCCCTGTTTTTCTACTTGCATTTTTACATGCTTCCGAACTGCTAGGCTGGCAGAAGCTGGGACAAGTAACAGGCGCTCACTCTGTTATGCGGCACCCGGGATTCGACCCGCCAAACTGCCAATCTTCTGATCGACAAGCTCAGCGTCCTAACCCACTGAACCACTGCATCCCTAGCTATATTATACCTTGTATATACAGTGGCCATTATCCTGCCTTTATTGTTTTTATAAATAAGACTGCAAACATGCCTAAAATTCCTTCCTTCTCCTATTTCCCCAATCAACACCTGTGTGAGAGCAGCTGGGTTGAGAATGAGCAACTAACCCAAAGTCACCCAGCTCGCTTTGATGCCTAAGTGGGGACTAGAACTCACAAGTCTCTAGGTGTGGCCCTTTACTACAAGATCAAATTGCTCTCGGAATTCTTTGGGGAAAAATTAAAAGGGCAGATCTGAAAAAAGAGGCAAATCTGAAAAAGCTTCCTAAAGATAAAAAAAACTTTATGTTTAAAACTTTGTTTTACAAAGCAAAATTTATTTATTTTATTTATTTTATTACATTTATATACCGCCCTTTCCCTGAGGACTCAGGGCGGTTAAAATTCAAGACCAAAACCAAGAAAATTAATTTTATTTTAATTTAAATAAATCTAAAAGGGCAGCTTTCTGAAATATTCTGCAAGTAGTGAGGATGACCATTTTTGTTGATTACATTATGATTTTTCTGTAGCATGCTGTCCATTGTGTAGAAACTTTATATAATTTATTACCGGTTTTAAAAAAAATTAAGAGCGGTAATTACTAATAAACATTAAATTAGGACAATGAAAAAGAGAAATAACAAAAAAAATAAAAGTGCAATAAAAAGTAGAAAAGAGAAAGATATAAAAAATATATAAAGTATTTTGTAATATTCTTCCCAGCAGTTGTAAAAGTACAATTATAACCTCTTTCTAAAGTTCCATCATGACTCTCTTCTATCTATAATTTGTCACAAACATCTTTAGTTTATTGATATAATCTTAGCTATCTAAAGCTGAATAGATTTGCCAGCTTGTGATTTCATTTTGCGTTCCTTGGCATTGTTCAACTCTTGTCCTCCTTTTAAAATTTCTCCTTAGGGACTCGAAGCGTTTCACATGGCAAGAAGACCGATGCTTCTAAACTATCCTGTGGCCTGAAATACACTGTGGGGTGTTGATATCCAAAGCAGCCGCTTCAGTGGGTGGGATTCACACATTCAAGCCATCATTGGTGGCAGGAAGAGGACATGGCTTCTGAGCAAAGAGTGGTGATGCCTCTGGGTCTTTTTCAACAGGTTGGAATTCCACAGGAAGTGAAAGCAGAGCAGGCAGAGTCCATCCTGTTTGAATCGGGGAATGGGAAAGACCTTCCCATCTTGCTCACTGGGAACAGGGAAGAATTCTGGGAAAGAACCGGGGTTGGCTATCCAAATGGACTGCAACAGCCCTGGGAAGGCCAACTGCAGGCTTTCTTGAGAGCGATGGAGTCTTCCCAACGTCGGGCAAGTGGGGAGATGAACCATCCAAGGCTCAGCAGAGATGTCCAGCTGATGGCCAACCGTGACCCGGCGAAAGACCAAGGGGAGGAGGGTGAGGAGGTGAAGCAAGAGATCCAGCCAATCGAACAAGCATTGGGCACCGATCTGGAGCGCCGACGTTTCCGGCAGTTTGGCTACAAGGAGGCTGAAGGGCCCCCGAGAGGTTTGCCACCAGCTCTGGGAACTTTGCCACCAGTGGCTGAAGCTGGAAAGACACACCAAGGAGCAGATCCTGGAGCTGGTGGTTCTGGAGCAGTTCCTGCCCATCCTTCCAGCAGAAATGCAGAGCTGGGTGAGGCAAGGCAGGCCAGAGAGCTGCCCTCATGCTGTGCAGTGGCGTAGCGTGGGTTGTCAGCACCCGGGGCAAGGCAACCGGAAGCGGAAATAGAGGGGCAGGCGGGCGGTGATGTCACGGCACTGCTGAAAAGACGCGCCCCGCAGCGGCGTAGACTTTCCAAGAAGAGTCGCGCGCATGCGGGATGCTTCTGGGTCCCTCTCGAGGGCGGCTGGGTGGGGCTCCGACCTGCAAGAGCCGCTGCATTCAAGCTCGCAGGTGAGCCCCGCTAAATAAAGCCACCCATGCGCATGAAGCTAGGCCGGCCGGCCAGCGGGTCCGCCTTCGCTCGGCCAAACCTGCCAGGGCGCCTGCGGGGCGCTTGCGGTTGGCCTGAGCCTGGGCGGAGAGTTGGGCGCTTCTATTTATTTTATTCAGTTTATGTGGCCGCCCATCTCACCTGCTGGACTCATTTCGCTTTGCAAGAAAGAGCAGCTGGAGAGCGGAGCCAAGCCAACTCTGTGCAGCCCTTGGGGCTCCCTGAGCAGCTCAGTGCAAGCGCGCCCCCCCCAGATGTTGCGCCTGGTGCGGCCGGCCCCCCCTGCACCCCCCACGCTATGCCACTGATGCTGTGGTCCTGGCAGAGGGTTTCTGCTGAGGCAGCAACATGGAGCAAAACAGGTGGAGCAGGTAAGAGGATGGGTGGTTAAGCCTGAGAGTCAGGGTGGTGGATTGGGACTGGGGGATCTTCCATTCGGGTCGACTTCCATTCCCCTAATCCACACTTGGGAATACTGCATCCAGCTTTGGTCGCCACAATGTAAAAAAGGTGTTGAGACTCTGGAAAGAGTGCAGAGGAGAGCAACAAAGATAATCAGGGGACTGGAGGCTAAAACATACAAGGAACGTTGCTGGAATTGGGTATGTCTAGTTTAATGAAGAGACGGGCGAGGGGGGACATGATAGCAGTCTTCCAATATCTCAGGGGCTGCCCCAAAGAAGAGGGAGTCAAGCTATTCTCCAAAGCACCTGAGAGCAGGACAAGAAGCAATGGGTGGAAACCAATCAAGGAGAGAAGCAACCTGGAACTAAGGAGATATTACCTGAGAGAACGATTAACCAGTGGAACAACCTGCCTTCCAGAAGTTGTGGTGCTCCATCAGGGAAGGCTTTTGAGAAGAGATTGGGCAACCATTTGTCTGAAATGGCAGAGGGTTTCCTGCCTCAGCAGAGGGTTGGACTAGAAGACCTCTAAGGCAGAGGTCCCCAATCTTTTGGGCACCAGGGACCGGTTACAAGAGAGATTTTTCCGCGGACCGGAGGGGGCGTGGTTTTGTGTGCTTCCTGCATCCTGCAGATGGGGCTTTGTTTGTTTGTGCGGCCCAGTTGCTGGCATGCCGCGGCCCGGTACCAGTCCACGGACCGGGGGTTGGGGACCCCTGCTCTAAGGTCCCTTCCATCCAATTCTGTTATTCCCTAGCCCTTAGGGTCCTTGGTGCTTTCTGATCTTGGTGATTTTCTTGCAGACCTTTCGTTACCCAAACTACGTAACATCATCAGTGCTAGTCACTGGTGATGATGTGTGAACTTCAGCTCCCAGAATTCCCCATCCAACACAGCTGGGGAACAGGATGAGGGAAAGAACAGAAGTGCACCTTCTGATTGAATGATTGTCCCCCCCTCCCCCATGGAATAATAATAATAATAATAATAATAATAATAATAATAATAATAATAATAATAAGAAGAAGAAGAAGAAGAAGAAGAAGAAGAAGAAGAAGAAGAAGAAGAAGAAGAAGAAGAAGAAGAAGAAGAAGAAGAAGAAGAAGAAGAAGAAGAAGTAGTAGTAGTTGGAAGGGACCTTGGAGGTCATCTAGTCCAACCCCCTGCTCAGGCAGGAAACCCTATACCATTTCAGACAAGTGGCTGGCCAGTCTCTTCTTAAAAACTTCCAGTGTTGGAGCATTGACTGCTTCTGGAGGCAGGTTGTTCCACTGGTTAGTTGTTCTCACAGTCAGGAAGTTTCTCCTTAGTTCTAGGTTGCTTCTCTCCTTGACTAGTTTCCATCCGTTGCTTCTTGTCCTGCTTTCAGGTGCTTTGGAGAATAGCTTGACTCCCTCTTCTTTGGGGCAGCCCCTGAGATATTGGAACACTGCTATCATGTCCCCCCTCACCCTTCTCTTCGTTAAACTACACATACCCAATTCCAGCAACCGTTCCCTATATGTTTTAGACTTCAAGTCTTTGCAGGGATCTTTTCTCCCATCCTTGTGTGCCTGAAATCTTTTCCTAGAATCCCCATACAGCCCTTTGTTTCCTGTGTCTGCAAACCATTTCTCCCAAACTCCCTATCTCTTGGGACAGCCTCATATGCCACATATTTTTTTTGCAATTTGTAAACCATCCAGAGACATCACCCTGTCAACAAAAGTGCGTATAGTCAAGGCTATGGTCTTCCCAGTTGCAATGTATGGCTGTGAAAGTTGGACCATAAGAAAGGCTGAGCGCCAAAGAACTGAGGCCTTTGAACTCTGGTGCTGGAGAAGACTCCTGCAGGTCCCTTGGACTGCAAGGCGATCAAACCGGTCAGTCCTAGAGGAGATCAACCCTGACTGCTCTTTAGAAGGCCGGATCCTGAAGCTAAAACTCAAATCCTTTGGCCACCTAATGAGAAGGAAGGACTCACTGGAGAAGAGCCTAATGCTGGGAAAGGTTGAGAGCAAGAGAAGAAGGGGACGACAGAGAATCAGGTGGCTGGATGGAGTCACTGAAGCAGTAGGCGTGAGCTTAAATGGACTCCAGAAGATGGTAGAGGGCAGGAAGGCCTGGAGGAACGTTGTCCATGGGGTCGTGATGGGTCCGACACGACTTCGCAGCTAACAACAACAAACCATCCAGAGTTGCTGGGAATCGGGCAGCATATCAATTTAACAAATAATAATTTATCCTTCTTGGTCGCACAGTCAGCCAGATGTTTAGGCTGGATTTGGCATCTCTGTCTACCTGTTGCTGGGGTCCACCTGGCTGGCTGAGGAATTCTGGGAGTTGAAGTCCACAAGTCTTAAAGTTGCCAAGTTTGAAGAGCCCTGCCCTATTGAGTCCTTCCCAAGGACCCGGGATAGGCAGATGTTGTGGTTTGATGGGGATAAAGGTCTCCTTACAGGATATAAGCTGTTCCAAGCAAAGCTTCCTTTTGCAATTGACTGATGGGAATGTTCAGGTAGCACTCCAGATGTTTGGGGATTTGCACCCAAGGGGCCTATTGCTATCAGAATTATCTTTGCTTTCTTTCTACTTCACTTTGCTGGTCTTTATATTTTGTGTTTTTCTCCAGTATAACTTATTAATACCGTATGATTTATAGTTTTATGTATACTATATAATTTAGACTGCATAATTTGTAATCATTTACACTATATTATTCTTTGCATCTGGTTCTCCTCGCTTTCCTCTTTTGCTCGGCACCTCGCTTTACAAAAAGTCCTTAATTGAAAGCCGGTAGAAATCTTTGCTCGTCTCTCCTTTGAATTCAGGTGGGTTTCCGCAAAAGTGGTGCTGGATCCCCTGAATTGAGAATCTTCCCTTGCAGTGAACGGCAGAAGCCTCCCTTCGTGGAGATCAAACAAGAGACGGACAAGGAATCACACTTGCCATTAGGTAAGGATCCTTTGGGATGGTATCCCCACCCTCCTGTTGGGGTTTTAGTGGATCCCAAGCAGCGGGGTCTCCCAATGGTGGGAGATGACTGCTCAGAAGCCCCCCCCCATCTGTCTTGATTGCTACAGGATGACAAGTCTAGGGAGATGGACTAGTGCAGAGGTAGGCAACCTCGGCTCTTTTATGACTCATGGACTTCAACTCCCAGAATTCCTGAGCCAGCACGGCTCAGCTTGGAAACCTCTCCCTTTCCCCTCAGCATGGCCGGCTCAGGAATTCTGGGAGTTGAAGTCCATGAGTCATAAAGTGGCCTAGGCCAGGGGTAGGCAACCTCGGCTCTTTTATGACTCGTGGACTTCAACTCCCAGAATTCCTGAGCCAGCATGGCTCAGCTTGGAAACCTCTCCCTTTCCCTTCAGCATGGCCGGCTCAGGAATTCTGGGAGTTGAAGTCCACAAGTCATAAAGTGGCCTAGGCCAGGGGTAGGCAACCTTGGCTCTTTTATGACTTGTGGACTTCAACTCCCAGAATTCCTGAGCCAGCATGGCTCAGCTTGGAAACCTCTCCCTTACCCCTCAGCAGGGCTGGCTCAGGAATTGTGGGAGTTGAAGTCCACAAGGCATAAAGCGGCCATAGTTCCCCCATGTTGGCTCAGGAATTGTGGGAGTTGAAGTCTACAAGTCATAAAAGGCCCAGGTTTGAAGACCCCTGGTTTAGTGAGTAGGCCAGGGGTAGGCAACCTCGGCTCTTTTATGACTCATGGACTTCAACTCCCAGAATTCCTGAGCCAGCATGGCTCAGCTTGGAAACCTCTCCCTTTCCCTTCAGCATGGCCGGCTCAGGAATTCTGGGTGTTGAAGTCCACGAGTCATAAAGTGGCCTAGGCCAGGGGTAGGCAACCTCGGCTCTTTTATGACTCGTGGACTTCAACTCCCAGAATTCCTGAGCCAGCATGGCTCAGCTTGGAAACCTCTCCCTTTCCCTTCAGCATGGCCGGCTCAGGAATTCTGGGAGTTGAAGTCCACGAGTCATAAAGTGGCCTAGGCCAGGGGTAGGCAACCTCAGCTCTTTTATGACTCGTGGACTTCAACTCCCAGAATTCCTGAGCCAGCATGGCTCAGCTTGGAAACTCTTCCTTTCCCCTCAGCATAGCTGTCTCAGGAATTCTGGGAGTTGAAGTCCACGAGTCATAAAAGAGCCGAGGTTGCCTACCCCTGGACTAGTGGCTAAGAATCAAGATACTAGCCGAATTCTTTGTAGCTTGACTAAATGATCTTTTGGTGTAGAGAAGACTGAGACTGCAGGGATCCTGTCTGCTCTCCAGTGGCTAAGCAGGGTTGGTGATGGAGACCAATAAGAAATCCCCAGTATGGCTAGTCCTTGACTTACGAGGGTTTGCTTGGTGACTTTTATGACGGTCTTAGGAAAGCTCAAAACTTTCTTAAAGACTCGTCTCACCCCGGAAGTTCTTTTTTTTTTTTGAACTATTACCATCTGGCAGACGGTACAGGATAATAAAAACGAAGACAAATAGGCTGAAAAATAGTTTATATCCCATATTAAATACTAATGTATAGTGCCACATTGAGGTGCAATATTGGGGGCGGCGTATTGGTGAATAGAATGTGAAGGATGCGTGTAGATAATGTACGTTTTTATTTGTGGTTTTTACTCGTGTGCAGTGCGCGCTGTGCGTAGCGCTTAATTTCGTTGTGAGTTACACAGTGGCAATAAAGATAGTCTATGAGGGACTACCTAAAACAGGGGTGTCAAACTCAATTTCATTGAGGGCCGCATCAGCATTGCGGTTGCCCTCGGGGCCAGGTGGGTGTGGCCTGGGTGGGCGTGGCCTACTGGGTGGGCGTGGCTAGAGTACATATGGCCTACTAGGTGGGCGTGGCCAGCTCTACATCATTCGCATCAAGGGTGCCTATGGGGGCCTGGGCAGGAGTGGGACAGATCTGAGGGTCTCTGGCAGGAGGAGGGTCTCTGGGCCAGGGCCAAGGCAGCGGGGGCCGTTCCGTCACTGTTTCCAGGATGGGCTGCATGAAACCACTTCGCGGGCTGGATCTGGCCCCCGGGCCTTGTGTTTGACATTTCTGACCTCAGATTTGAAGTTTTGAGGGCCGCCTGCCTCTCTCCCCCCCCCCAGTCCTGTGATCACAATTTACAACAGTTTTGCTGAAAGAAGCATTTTTCCAGTTTTCAGCAAACCACACTCGTTTTAGACGATGGCTTCACTCAATGACTGCGGTGCAAAAAAATAAAAGTCAAATTGGGTCAGTCATGTGCTGACCTCTTTAATGACCAGCATGACTTACAACTGTCATTGATTTACGCTCCTAAGTTGAGGACTGCTTTGTAGGAGATATAAAAAAAAACCATTGGGGAAGAAGACAACGGCAGATATTCTGTTGCCAAGAAAACAACACAGAGGCATCTCTGTAATCGCAGAAGCTGATCCTGCTCCCTGCTTTAACTAAGGATTTCTCCTAGCCCACCATTTTTTTTTTTGGTCTCCTGGTGGTTTCATTAAAGGTAAAGTAAAGGTAAAGTTTCCCCCGCACATGCGTGCTAGTCGTTTCCGACTCTAGGGGCCGGTGCTCATCTCCGTTTCAAAGCCAAAGAGCCAGCGCTTGTCCGAGGACGTCTCCGTGGTCATGTGGCCGGCATGACTAGACGCCAAAGGCGCACGGAACGCTGTTACCTTCCCACCGGAGCGGTCCCTATTTTTCTACTTGCATTTTTACGTGCTTTCGAACTGCTAGGTTGGCAGAAGCTGGGACAAGTAACAGGCGCTCACTCTGCTACGCGGCACTCGGGATTCGACCTGCCAAACTGCCGACCTTCTGATCGACAAGCTCAGCTTCCTAACCCACTGAGCCACCGCGTCCCTTGTGGTTTCATTAGTACTATTTAAAATGAATTAATATTCACTTTGGCGGCAATGTTTGGAGCAGGAATCTTAACATGGAGTCAGGAAGTCAGAGTTTTCTATTTTGATACACCCAGGGATACTGATGTTCACTCTGGACGGCTGCAAAACTAATAAAAGGAATTTTAATAAAGGAGAACATGTGTAGCTCAGGGATGAAATGAGGGGCCCTTGGTGCTCTCTGAGCTTGGATGTTTTCTTGCAGACGTTTCATTACCCAAACTAGGTTAACATCATCCCAGTGCCCCGCTATCATTATCAAACCACGTTTGGGTAATCACAGTGATCATTAGTTTGGGTAATGAAAGGTCTGCAAGAAAACAAGCAAGCTCAGGGAGCAAAGGAGCCTTGCAAAGGAAGTTTGCATAAATGCAAAATGCAGTTATGCTCAAACACTATAATCAGAATATTAAAAATAACAAATCTATAATACTGTAACATCTTGCCAGCAGATGTGAGATCGGCCCCCACCCTTTTGGCTTTCCAAAAGAGCCTTAAAAACTGGCTCTGCCAGTTGGCTTGGGGCCCTGATGAGGGTACTCTGTGAAAGAGGTTTGCAAACTTGGTCCTTTTATACCTTGTGGACTTCAACTCCCAGAATTCCTCAGCCAGGCACATGGCTGAGGAATTCTGGGAGTTGAAGTCCACAAGGCATAAAAGGGCCAAGTTTGAAGACCCCTGCTCTATGATGTGAGTGGAATATTCATACTGTCATCCTATTATGTCAGGGGTCTTCAAACATGCCTGGCTGAGGAATTCTGGGATTTGAAGTCCATGAGTCATAAAAGGGCCGAGTTTGAAGACCCCTGTATTATGTTCTTCATGGTCTTGATTTTTTAGTCTTTTGCTAATTCTTCTTAATTTTAATCTCCTCATATTTACGATTTTATCATACTAGTGTAAGCCATTCATAGTTGCTCTGGAAAATGAGATGTGTGGTATATACATTCAGTGTGAATAAATAACAGTGCTAGATGAATTTCTTTACTAGTCCAGTAGATCAGTAACAAAACCTAAATTTTAGTTAGATGTTAGTGAAAATAAAGTTTGATTTCCCCCCCCCTCTATCCTCCCCGTAAACTGTGTAGTGCCGAGAAATCAGTGGGCCTACTGTATTCCTGTCATTGGGTGATCGCAGTGTACAATAAATCTAAACGTTTTTATTTTATTTTTTTAAAAAAGGGAGAAACGTCACGTCATCAAAACCCAGTGCTACTTCAGGGTGATTCTGGGGTAGATTGGCAGATATCTGTCCAGAGATTAGCGTCCCAAATGGAAAAATGGCAGCTCAGATTTTGTAACTCAGGGTTGAATCTGTGGCATTGGTGCCCTCTGAGCTTGGTTGTTTTCTTGCAGACGTTTCATTACCCAAACTAGGTAACCTCATCAGTGCCAGCTACCTAGTTTAGCTTAATTTGGAAGATCATCTAACGGCCATGACCAGGGGGACCTTCGCACAGGTTCGCCTAGTGCGCCAGTTGTACCCCTTTTTGGACCAAGATAATAATAATTTTAATAATTTAATTTGTATACCGCCCTTCTCCCGAAGGACTCAGGGCGGTGAACAGGGCAATACATAGTAAAAAACCGAATACACAAATTAAAAGCAATTAAACCATTATGCCCATAATAATTAATACATTAAAATTAGAACTATTTATAAAAACCCAACCCCATCCCATCAGACCAGGCCAGCTTGTTCGAAAAAGAAGGTTTAAAGATGCCCTATGCACGGTTACCCACGCCCTCGTCACTTCTCACCTGGATTACTGCAATGCTCTTTACATGGGGCTGCCCTGGAAGAGCACCCAGAGGCTTCAACTGGTGCAAAATGCGGCCGTGCGGGTGCTTATGGGAGTATCTCAGTACTCCCATGTTACACCACTCCTGCGTGAGCTGCATTGGCTTCCGGTTGCCCTCCGAGTGCGATTCAAGGTGCTGGTAATAACCTTTAAAGCCCTACATGGCTTAGGCCCGGGGTACTTGCGAGACCACCTGCTGCCAATGTCAACCTCCCATCGCCCGGTTCGCTCCCACAGAGTCGGCCTCCTCAGGGTGCCGTCGGCCAGGCAGTGCCGGCTGGTGACCCCCAAGGGGAGAGCCTTCTCTGTGGGCACGACGACCCTCTGGAATGAACTGCCTCCAGAGCTGCAGACGACCCCTGACCTTCGGTCCTTCCGCCGCGACCTGAAGACATGGTTGTTCCAACAAGCGGGCCTGGACTGACTACTGTTTTTAATTAGGCTTTTTACTGGGTTAAATTGTCTCGTAATTTTGCATGTATTGTTTAATTCTCTTTTAAATTTTTTACTCTATGTTTTTAAATTTTAATGGTTGTCAGCCGCCCTGAGTCCTCGGGGAGAAGGGCGGCATATAAATTTAATAATAAAAACAACCAGGTTCAGAGAACACCAAGCACCCTTCCATTCAGATTTTCACCATAGAGTTCTCTCTTTATTCTAGGAGATGCGGAAGAGGAAAGCAAATTGGGGAAGAAGAACTCCAAAACTCCCGGAAGAGCTGAGCCAAACCATCTGAAGCAAGATGGTGCCGCTATACGCCCAACAGAAACTTACCTTGAAAAAGATCTGGACCAGTTCATCAATTCCCAGGGACGGTATGTTGAGTTGGATAGTGGCACCTCTCAGCTAACAACCCCTGCAGGCCGAAGACAGAAACCTCTAAGTGAGTGTGAGAAACCTTGTGCGTGCTGCAACAAGGACTTACAAGTCAAGCGCAACTTCGGAGCGCCCGAGAGAACTCACACGGGCGAAAAGCCGTACAAGTGCTCCGTGTGCGGCAAGGGCTTCAGCACGAGGGCGTATCTGGTCACCCACGCCAGGATCCACACGGGCGAGAAGCCCTACCGGTGCTCCGACTGCGGCAAGGGTTTCTGCGACAACTCCAACCTCATAGTCCACAAAAGGACTCACACAGGCGAGCGACCGTACCAGTGCGCCGATTGTGGAAAGAGCTTCCGGGAACGCCCGGTCCTTATTCGGCACCAGCGGATCCACACGGGAGAGAAGCCCTACAAATGCCGAGACTGCGGGAAAGGGTTCAGCCAGAGCTCTGGTCTTTTGGTGCACGAACGCACTCACACCCGAGAGAAGCCGTACACCTGCACCGATTGTGGGAAGGGCTTTGGGGGCAACTCAAACCTGAGGGTGCACATGAGGATCCACATGGGGGAGAAGCCATACCTGTGCTCTGATTGTGGGAAAATGTTTGGAGACAGATCGCTTCTCGTGAGGCACCAGAACAGCCACCAAGAAGACAAATGTTGATGAAAATCAAAATCTGCATTTGGAGTGCTGGCGAAATCATTAAAAAAAGATATTCATGCACCCGGCTAACTGGAAAGTTTGTCTGCATAGGGCAGTGTCTGTCATACTGGGGCACTTTAAGATGTGTGGACTTCAAGTGCCAGAACCCCTCAGTCAACATGGCTGGCTGAGGAATTCTGGGAGTTGGAGTCCACGCATCTTAACAGTGGCCAAGGCTGAGAACCACTGGTGTAGTGTACATCTAATGCACATTGTGGACACCGCACCCTAAAATGGACACCAACAAATTTGGGAGTGAATTCTGAGGAAGACTAATAAGATTTGTTGGTGGGAGGGGGGAAAGGCAAGTCCTGTGAAGAACATAGTACATTTAATCTCCAGAAAAGAGGACTGAGGGAATGTTAAAGTGGCCTATATTAAATGTAAATAATAATAATAACTTTTCAGGCATTTGAAAAATAGGAGGGAAACTGTGTGTGTGTGTGTGTGTGTAAAATCACTCTAAATATCTGAGTCCCGGGTGTATTCATTTAAAAGATTATGAGAGACTGTTAAAATGCTGTTCCCCGGGATGAAAAAATCTTTATTTAACATTGAGCTTTTGTCAGCAACTGCTGAAGTTTTCAAACTACGAGCCAGCGTCTGTATGTGCTTGTCCCCACGGCTCTCTAGATGCCAATGATCCGGCCTTTGGGCGCACAACAGATCCATCCATCCTCGCTCTCCCGTGATAGAATGTATCGATCCGCCCTTGCTGGTTGGCGTCCGCCTTAGTTCCGCCGCTCTCTCTGCTTGCCCTGTCTGCCGATCTTCTCTGTCTCGTGAACCGCGGTTGTCACGCAAGGAATGGCCGTTAAGTGTTGCTGCAGGACATCTCCTTCTATTGACATATCTGGATGTGCCGTTTGTCATATTTGTCGCTGCTCTCCCCACTTGCGTCTAAGGAACATGCACACCTCTATCAGGTACTGTATGCATGCCAAATGGGTATTTGGTGGATTTCATCCGACGCTGCTGCCCACACCAAAAACCATGACCAACCAATGATGGACCAACAACAGCCACTTGGGTGACACTAACGTATATCAATGGGGTATCCGAAGCAGTGGCAGGGATACTCGCCTCTCATGACATCAAAGTGGCACATATGCCTAACCAAACCCTGCAGATGAGAATAATATGCCCCAAAGGCTCCATCCGAAGGCAAAAAGTCATCCGTGATTACAGAATTAATTGCCTGTGCAATTATATTGGAGAGACCGTGAAACACCTTCAGACAAGGGTCCATGAACACGAATTAGTGGCCAAACGTAAAGAGCAATGGTCTCAGGTCTGGACACACATGAGTGAACACAACCACCCATGTAACTTTGCAGGAACTAAGGTCATCGCTCAAGACCCAACGAAGGGTGGCCACCTGCTGAAAGAAACCTGGCTATCCAACCAGCATTCTATTAACTGACATACAGAATTATTGCCAGCGTATCAAACACTGGACAGGGACGCGGTGGCTTAGTGGGTTAGGATGCTGAGCTTGTCGATCAGATGGACGGCAGTTTGGCGGGTCGAATCCCGAGTGCCACGTAGCAGAGTGAGCGCCTGTTACTCGTCCCAGCTTCTGCCAACCTAGCAGTTCGAAAGCACGTAAAAATGCAAGTAGAAAAATAGGGACCACTACGGTGGGAAGGTAACAGCGTTCCGTGCGCCTTTGGCGTCTAGTCATGCCGGCCACATGACCACGGAGACGTCCTCGGACAAGCGCTGGCTCTTTGGCTTTGAAACAGAGATGAGCACCGGCCCCTAGAGTTGTAAACAACTAGCATGCATGTGTGGGGGAACCTTTACCTTTACCTTTATCAAATACTGAGACAACACAAACAGTCACGCAGGGGACTCAAACGGATAAACCATCGAACACCCGTCTCCGAAGCAAACAGAAACATGAAAGGTCTTAGCCACACACTTACAGAGACATCGACATGAGCAGCGTTCCCAGGTATGGTCACGTGTAGCCGAGAACAACCACACATTTGATTCTGCGGGGGCTGAGGTCATCACCCAGGACTCTACGAAAGGGGGCCGCCTATGAAAAGAGGCGTGGCTAATCGTTATTCGATCAACTGACGTGGAATTACTACCTCCATACCAAACACTGAGAAGACATGTACACCTACGCAAGGAATCAGAGCAGGCAAACCTTCTACCACATTTGTACCGGATGAACAGAAACATGAAAGAGTTGGGTCGCTTACCTATTGAGCGGCAAGGTCCCATCATGAGTGGGGAGATGGAAGCACGGGCAGCACCCATTACAGAATCAAAAGGAAGGCAGCAGACCAGCACGATCGGGATGAGACGTGCGGCAAGAGCGTTGTCAGTGGACACGGCTGCGTGGCATTTTGACGGCACTGCCGAAAGGGACGGTAGGGAGAACGATCCGGCAGCACCGCCAAACAGCTGCGCGCTGCGGAATGAACGTGACCAGCGGGCTGGGCAGATCAGGGGAGGGAAAGTGTTACGATCGCGGTAGATTCCAGCTTATATGGTGAAACCGGGATCAATTACGGGAGAGCGAGGGATGGATAGGCCGGTCACGCGCTCCATGACCAGAGCGCTAAATATCGCATAGCTATAAAAGCGAGTTCTTCCAGCCATTTGCTCTTACTTTGATGATGTCAGCAGAGGACTGACGAAAGCTCAGTGATTAAAAACGTTTTTTCTTCATCCCGGAGATCAGTAGCTTTTATTGGATTTTAATGGTGTATACTTGGGATTCAAGTTTTTAAAACTGTTAAGGATATATATAGTTAGGTAAAGGTAAAGATTCCCCCGCACATGCGTGCTAGTCGTTTCCGACTCTAGGGGCTGGTGCTCATCTCCGTTTCAAAGCCGAAGAGCCAGCGCTTGTCCGAGGACGTCTCCGTGGTCTCGTGGCCGGCATGACTAGACGCCAAAGGCGCACGGAACGCTGTTACCTTCCCACCGTAGTGGTCCCTATTTTTCTACTTGCATTTTTACGTGCTTTCAAACTGCTAGGTTGGCAGAAGCTGGGACGAGTGACAGGCGCTCACTCTGTTACGCGGCACTTGGGATTCGACCCGCCAAACTGCCGACCTTCTGATCGACAAGCTCAGCGTCCTAACCCACTGAGCCACCGCGTCCCCATATATAGTTAGGTGACCTTATAAACCTTGAAATATAGAAAATTAAATAAACTACAGGGAAATAGATTGAGGTGAGATATATAGAAGAACAGAATGACAGAGTTGGAAGGGAACTTGGAGATCTTCTAGAGCAGGGCTCTTCAAACTTGGCCCTTTTATGACTTGTGGACTTCAATTCCCAGAATTCCTCAGCCAGTCATAAAAGGGCCAAGTTTGAAGAGCCCTGTTCTAGTCCAATCCCCTACTCTTGACCCTAGTTGCCATTATAGCCACCTTTATCTGAGACATAGCAGCCTTGAACGCGATATGATTGTCTGCTGAGTCAAACACTGGAGTAGAAGGTACCTCAGAGGTCATTTAGTCTAACCCTCTGCTTAGCACAAGAGCTGCTAGAACATTTTTGGCAAATGGGGAAGCAGGCTTTGTTTCAAGATCTCCAGTGAAGGAGAATTTACCATGAGGCAGCCTTTTCCACGGGATGGTAGCCACTAAACGAACTCTTCTATGTTGAGGACTACTGAAGACTTCTAGGAAATAAGCCTGTGTAGGATGTAAGCATTCCTGGTTATTTTGAGGAGGGGAAGATTTGATTGGTGGGTAGCTCTTACTACTAGGCACCATGGTACTGTAGTAATAAATAGCTCTTAGTTCTTTGTTTGCTTGCTTAATTCAGTTTAGAGGTTGCTCATCTCCGCTGACTTTGGGCAGATTGCGCTATAATAAATATGGAAAAGTAAAGTGGAGAAAAGAAAAATAACGTGCATCTGGTAAAAAGCAAACAACACCACACATAACACACCAGAGAGCAACTCTGGCGGGGTCTCCATAGCCACACTGCTATGGACTGGGCAAACAAGCAGGTTTTCCAGTAATCTTGGAACATCATGGGTGCAGAGGAGTCAGAAGGATTTCTGGGGCAGGGGTAGGCCACCTTGGCTCTTTGATGACTCGTGGACTTCAACTCCCAGAATTCCTGAGCCAGCATGGCTCAGCTTGGAAACCTCTCCCTTTCCCCTCAGCATGGCCGGCTCAGGAATTCTGGGAGTTGAAGTCCACGAGTCATAAAGCGGCCTAGTCCAGGGGTAGGCAACCTTGGCTCTTTGGTGACTTGTGGACTTCAACTCCCAGAATTCCTGAGCCAGCATGGCTCCGCTTGGAAACCTCTCCCTTTCCCCTCAGCATGGCCGGCTCAGGAATTCTGGGAGTTGAAGTCCACGAGTCATAGAAGAGCCAAGGTTGCCTACCCCTGCTCTGGGGAGAGGCTGCTCCAGCAGGAAAGTCCGCACCGCGTTACGTTGATGAGCAGATGTGTAGTTACAGCCTCAGAATGACGCTTTCCCTTCTAATTTCCCCATGGGGAGTTTCACAGTATTGCATAAGCTTTGCCCGTAAGTGTAAATTGGATTTAGAAAGAGTTTGGATACCTTCATGCTAACCCATTCTTGGAAAATCAGCACAGTACATAAGAAGCAGATGTGTTACGCAAATCACAACTGGGGCAAGTTGACACATAACTAAGATACTGACCTTAAACGCACAGACTCATTCAAAAACTATTTTAAGGAAGTGGTTGAACTTTTTTTAGACTTGGTTACTGTTGAGAACACTGTTTCTCAACTCAGTTCTATGAGTTCATGATGGAACAAAAAGTAAACTTTTTTTTAAAAAACACCTTGTACATCACCTAATACTAACCATGACAACAGGGGGAATTTTTACGTGGTATGAATCCATAGCGGCTTTGCTATTGTTTGTAAAACATGGATTATAGGTCCAAAATTAATTGTATTGAGAAGTTCAATATTTTCCATCATTTTAATACAAGGGTCCCTTGATAATCTGAATTCCTCCCTTCTCTGGGGTTGAGAGGGAAGGACTAGCCCAGGGGTAGGCCACCTTGGCTCATTTATGACTCATGGACTTCAACTCCCAGAATTCCTGAGCCAGCATGGCTCAGCTTGGAAACCTCTCCCTTTCCCCTCAGCATGGCTGGCTCAGGAATTCTGGGAGTTGAAGTCCACGAGTCATAAAGCGGCCTAGGCCAGGAGTAGGCCACCTTGGCTCTTTTATCACTCATGGACTTCAACTCCCAAAACTCCTGAGCCAGCATGGCTCAGCTTGGAAATCTCTCCCTTTCCCCTCAGCATGGCCAGCTCATGAATTCTGGTAGTTGAAGTCCACGAGTCATAAAGCGGCCTAGGCCAGGGGTAGGCAACCTTGGCTCTTTTATGACTCGTGGACTTCAACTCCCAGAATTCCTGAGCCAGCATGGCTCAGCTTGGAAACCTCTCCCTTTCCCCTCAGCATGGCTGGCTCAGGAATTCTGGGAGTTGAAGTCCACGAGTCATAAAGCGGCCTAGGCCAGGGGTAGGCCACCTTGGCTCTTTTGTGACTCGTGGGCTTCAACTCCCAGAATTCCTGAGCCAGCATGGCTCAGCTTGGAAACCTCTCCCTTTCCCCTCAGCATGGCTGGCTCAGGAATTCTGGGAGTTGAAGTCCACGAGTCATAAAGCGGCCTAGGCCAGGGGTAGGCAACCTTGGCTCTTTTGTGACTCGTGGGCTTCAACTCCCAGAATTCCTGAGCCAGCATGGCTCAGCTTGGAAATCTCTCCCTTTCCCCCTCAGCATGGCTGGCTCAGGAATTCTGGGAGTTGAAGTCCACGAGTCATAAAGCGACCTAGGCCAGGGGTAGGCCACCTTGGCTCTTTTGTGACTCGTGGGCTTCAACTCCCAGAATTCCTGAGCCAGCATGGCTCAGCTTGGAAATCTCTCCCTTTTTTCCCCCTCAGCATGGCTGGCTCAGGAATTCTGGGAATTGAAGTCCACGAGTCATAAAAGAGGCAAGGTTGCCTACCCCTGGCACTAACCTAAAATCTCCAGAATTGTGGTTCCCCCATTTCTCGTCCAACCTTTCCCTGCTATTCCTTGCTGGTTCTGGGGCTCAGAAATGAGACTTGCCCAAATCCACTCCCCATAGAGTGTCTGTGGGGTGCATGCATGTATACAGATAGTCCTCAACTTACGACCACAACTGAGCCCCAAATTTCCATTGCTAAGCAAAACAAGTCTTTCACAACTGTCTTTCTTGCCACAGTTGTTAAGTGAATCACTGCAGCTGGTTAAGTTAGTAACCCGGTTGTTAAGTGAATCCGGCTATCCCATTGACTTTGCTTGTCAGAAGGTCGCAAAAGGGGATCACATGACCCCAGGTCATTTCAACCGTCATAAATATGAGTTAATTGCCAAGCGTCTCAATCTTTATCACATGAGCATGAGGATGCTGGAACGGTTGTGTGAAAAATGGCCATAAGTCAATTTTTTCAGTGCCGTCGTAACTCTGAATGGTCACTAAATGAAACTTAGCCTCCCCATTCCTGAGATTAGTGTTTTTGTCAACTTTGTGATGGGTGGACTTCCACTCCCAGAATTCCTCAGCCAGCCACGTACAACTAGTCCTCACGACCACAATTGAGCCCAAGATGTATGTTGCTAAGCGAGATATTAAGTGAATTTTGTCCCGTTTTACGACCTTTCTTGCCCCAGTTGTTCAGTGCATCACTGCAGTTGTGAAATTAGTCCCACGGCTGTTCAGTGAATCAGCCGCCGTGTATCAAGTCCACATTAAACATGAGATCCTTTTTCAAGAGGTGTAGCCGTTACGGCAGGGGGGGGGTGTCTTCAAGCTTGGCCCTTTTATGAGTTGTGGACTTCAACTCCCAGAATTCCCCAGCTAGCATACTTTTAAGACTGTGGACGTCAACTCCCAGAATTCCCCAGCTAGCATACTTTAGAGACAGGGGTCTTCAAACGTGGCCCTTATGACTTGTGGACTTCAATTCCCAGAATTCCCCAGCTAGCATACTTTAAGACAGGGTCTTCAAACTTGGCCCTTTAAGACTTGTGGACTTCAATTCCCAGAATTCCCCAGCTAGCATACTTTAAGACAGGGGTCTTCAAACGTGGCCCTTTTATGACTTGTGGACGTCAACTCCCAGAATTCCCCAGCTAGCATACTTTAAGACAGGGGTCTTCAAACTTGGCCCTTTTATGACTTGTGGACGTCAACTCCCAGAATTCCCCAGCTAGCATACTTTAAGACAGGGTCTTCAAACTTGGCCCTTTTATGACTTGTGGACTTCCAGAATTCCTCAGCCAGCGGCCACATTAAACATGAGATCCTTTTTCAAGAGGTGTAGCCATTACGGCAGGGGGGGTATCTTCAAGCTTGGCCCTTTTATGACTTGTGGACTTCAACTCCCAGAATTCCTCAGCCAGCGGCACATTAAACATGAGATCCTTTTTCGAGAAGGTGTAGCCATTATGGCAGGAGGTCTTCAAGCTTGGCCCTTTTATGACTTGTGACTTCAACTCCCAGAATTCCTCAGCCAGCGGCACAATAAACATGAGATCCTTTTTCGAGAGGTGTAGCATTACGGCAGGGGGTCTTCGGCAGGGGGTCTTCAGCTTGCCCCTTTTATGACTTGTGGACTTCAACTCCAGAATTCCCCAGCCAGCCTACTTTAGCACACTTTGAGACAGGGGTCTTCAAGCTTGGCCCTTTTATGACTTGTGGACTTCAATTCCCAGAACTTCCCCAGCTAGCATACTTTAAGACAGGGGTCTTCAAACGTGGCCCTTTTATGACTTGTGGACGTCAACTCCCAGAATTCCCCAGCTAGCATACTTTAAGACAGGGTCTTCAAACTTGGCCCTTTTATGACTTGTGGACGTCAACTCCAGAATTCCCCAGCTAGCATACTTTAAGACAGGGGTCTTCAAACTTGGCCCTTTTATGACTTGTGGACTTCCAGAATTCCTCAGCCAGCGGCACATTAAACATGAGATCCTTTTTCAAGAGGTGTAGCCATTACGGCAGGGGGGTATCTTCAAGCTTGGCCCTTTTATGACTTGTGGACTTCAACTCCCAGAATTCCTCAGCCAGCGGCACATTAAACATGAGATCCTTTTTCGAGAGGTGTAGCCATTATGGCAGGAGGTCTTCAAGCTTGGGCCCTTTTATGACTTGTGGACTTCAACTCCCAGAATTCCTCAGCCAGCGGCACAATAAACATGAGATCCTTTTTCGAGAGGTGTAGCCATTACGGCAGGGGGTCTTCAAGCTTGGCCCTTTTATGACTTGTGGACTTCAACTCCCAGAATTCCCCAGCCAGCCTACTTTAGCACACTTTGAGACAGGGGTCTTCAAGCTTGGCCCCTTTTATGACTTGTGGACTTCAACCCCCAGAATTCCCCAGCCAACATACTTTTAAGACTTGTGGACGTCAACTCCCAGAATTCCCCAGCTAGCATACTTTAAGACAGGGGTCTTCAAACGTGGCCCTTTTATGACTTGTGGACTTCAATTCCAGAATTCCCTCAGCTAGCATACTTTAAGACAGGGGGTCTTCAAACTTGGCCCTTTTATGACTTGTGGACTTCCAATTCCCAGAATTCCCCAGCTAGCATACTTTAAGACAGGGGGTCTTCAAACGTGGCCCTTTTATGACTTGTGGACGTCAACTCCCAGAATTCCCCAGCTAGCATACTTTAAGACAGGGGGTCTTCAACGTGGCCCTTTTATGACTTGTGGACTTCAATTCCCAGAATTCCCCAGCTAGCATACTTTAAGACAGGGGTCTTCAAACTTGGCCCTTTTATGACTTGTGGACTTCAACTCCCAGAATTCCTCAGCCAGGCACGCTGGCCTGAGGAATTCTGGGAGTTGAAGTCCACAAGTCATAAAGGGTCGAGTTTGAAGACCCCCCCCCTGCATTAACCGGGTCTTCTTTCCCCCTTTTCCCATCCACCCTCAACCCCCCACCCAACCTCGTCCCGCTTCTAGAGAGGCCAGGAAGTGGTGGCGGGGGGGAGGGCGGGGGATGTAAACACCTCCAGTCACTTCCGGCCCCGGCCTCCCGTGGGAAAGTGGCCTTTGAATTTCCCAGCTCGTGGGAGGGAGAGATCGGGTGAGTGCAAAAGGGCAGCGGGCGGGGGGAGCCTTCCCGGCCGGAGGAGCCTGGAGGTTGCCAACTTGTCTTCCCGGGCGGGGCTCCTGTGCTTGGATGGCCCGGGAAAAAGGGCGGGACGGGCCGGCCCCGGGTTTCAGCTTCAGGAAGTTTGCCTTCCCTGGGGAAGCAGGCCAAGCTGCTAGCGACGATCGTGGGAAGGGAAAGCGGGGAAAGCGTCAGCTGTCGCGCTCCTGCTAAGGTTTTTTTTAAAAAAAGGGGGGGGTAGAGAAAAAACACGGGGAGGGGGGTAGGGAAAGACACGGGTCGCATCCCTTTTCTGAAAGGCAAGGATGGAGGAGTGTTTTGCAAAAAGAAAAAAAAATGGAAAAGAAAAAGAAAAGGGGATCTAGGGTGGGGGGAGGGTGGTGGTGGGGGGTAAGGAGCCCGAGAAGAACCCCCCCCCCTCTGCAAAGCGATGGAAGGGGAGGAAGGTGGAAAGTTGTACGGAAAGCTGAAGGTGGGCAGGCTGCCCATGGTGGATGGCGGCTCACTAAAACAGGGCATTCACACGTTCTCCGGATTTCTTCCGCAGGGTGGAGTCCCCTTTCACACAACATCCCCCCTTCCTCCCCCAAACCAGCCGGTCTGGAAGAGCCAAGAAAGATGGAGGTGGGGTGGGGGGGGTTATTTTCAGCTGCAGAGTCCTGCAGTTTAGAGCAGGGGTCTTCAAACTTGGCCCTTTTATGACTTGTTGGACTTCAACTCCCAGAATTCCTCAGCCAGCTTTGCTGGCTGAGGAATTCTGGGAGTTGAAGTCCACAAGTCATAAAAGGGCCAAGTTTGAAGACCCCTGTTTAGAGTTTGTCTTGGAATAAGGTAAAGGTTCCCCCGCACATGCGTGCTAGTCGTTTCCGACTCTAGGGGCCAGTGCTCATCTCCGTTTCAAAGCCAAAGAGCCAGCGCTTGTCCGAGGACGACTCCGTGGTCATCTGGCCGGCGTGACTAGACGCCAAAGGCGCACGGAACGCTGTTACCCTTCCCACCGGAGCGGGTCCCTATTTCTCTACTTGAGTTTTTACGTGCTTTCGAACTGCTAGGTTGCAGAAGCTGGGACGAGTAACAGGCGCTCACTCTGCTATGTGGCACTCGGGATTCGACCCGCCAAACTGCCGACCTTCTGATCGACAAGCCTCAGCATCCTAACCCACTGAGCCCACCCGCGTCCCTTTGTCTTGGAATGGGCTGAGTGAAATAGAGCAGGGGTCTCCGAAAGTGGCCACTTTTAAGACGTGTGGACTTCAACTCCCAGAATTCCCCAGCCATTGTGCCTGGCTGAGGAATTCTGGAAGTTGAAGCCCACAAAGTCATTAAAAGGGCCAAGTTTGAAGACCCCTGTCTCAAAGTGTGCTAAAGTAGGCTGGCTGGGGAATTCTGGGAGTTGAAGTCCGCAAGTCTTAAAGTATGCTGGCTAGGGAATTCTGGGAGCTGAAGTTCTCAAGGCTTAAACTATGCTGGCTGGGGAATTCTGGGAGTTGAACTCCAGAAGCCTTCAAGCAGGAGTCTTCAAACTTGGCCCTTTTATGACTTGTGGACTTCAACTCCCAGAATTCCTCAGCCAGGCAGACTGGCTGAGGAATTATGGGAGTTGAAGTCCACAAGTCATAAAGGGCCAAGTTTGAAGGACCCCTGTCTTAAAGTATGCTAGCTGGGGAATTCTGGGAGTTAACATCCACAAGTCTTAAAAGTATGTTGGCTGGGGAATTTTGGGGGTTGAAGTCCACAAGTCATAAAAGGGCCAAGTTGAAGACCCCTGTCTCAAAGTGTGCTAAAGTAGGCCTGGCTGGGGAATTCTGGGAGTTGACGTCCACAAGTCATAAAAGGACCAAGTTTGAAGACCCCTGTCTTAAAGTATGCTAGCTGGGGAATTCTGGGAATTGAAGTCCACAAGTCTTAAAAGTATGTTGGCTGGGGAATTCTGTGGGGTTGAAGTCCACAAATCATAAAAGGGCCAAGTTTGAAGACCCCTGTCTCAAAGTGTGCTAAAGTAGGCTGGCTGGGGAATTCTGGGAGTTGAAGTCCGCAAGTCTTAAAGTATGCTGGCTAGGGAATTCCGGGAGCTGAAGTTCTCAAGGCTTAAAACTATGCTGGCTGGGGAATTCTGGGAGTTGAACTCCAGAAGCCTTTAAGCAGGAGTCTTCAAACTTGGCCCTTTTATGACTTGTGGACTTCAACTCCCAGAATTCTTCAGCCAGCAAACTGGCTGGGGAATTCTGGGGGTTGAAATCCACAAGTCATAAAAGGGCCAAGTTTGAAGACCCATGTCTCAAAGTGTGCTAAAGTAGGCTGGCTGGGGAATTCTGGGAGTTGACGTCCACAAGTCATAAAAGGGCCAAGTTTGAAGACCCCTATCTTAAGTATGCTAGCCTGGGATTCTGGGAGTTGACATCCACAAGTCTTAAAAGTATGTTGTCTGGGGAATTCTGGGGGTTGAAGTCCACAAGTCATAAAAGGGCCATGTTTGAAGACCCCTGGATTATTAGCACTAAGGAAATTAATCAAGGAGAGAGCCTGGTTCACATCTCTTCTTAGCTGTGGTACCTCACTCACTTTGTCAGTTGTTCCTTCTCAGCAAACCTACCTTGCAAGGCACGTGTGAGGAAAAGCAGAGTGGGGGCAGGAGGGGAATTAATTTAATTTAATTTAATATTTGCATTTGTATACCGCCCTTTCCCTGAGGACTCAGGGCGGTTTACAGGGAATTAAAATCGAAACATACAAAAGTTAAAACCAATTAAAAAAGCAAGTCCACAAGTCATAAAAGGGCCAAGTTTGCACCTGACCGGGTGAAACCAAGACGAGTGTTGCACCTTTACTATTTAATTGGTTCATTAAGGATACCAAATACCGAGTCAAGAAAAAAATAATCCAGTAAAGATGGGAAACAGGAAATTGTCCGTATCCCTCTTATGGAAATGATTTATTGCTTAACGTTGCCATTCTGAGACAGTCTTGCACAGCCAGTTCTTCGGATGGCGATTGTTCCTGAAATTGTCTACTTGTGATAAATTTGTTGAGAGGAATGCCATACAAGGCCACCTTAAAGTCCCCTGTACAGTAGATTTCATAGGATAGAACCATAAAAGAAAGAATTGGAAGGGACCTTGTAGGTCTTCCACTCCCCCAATACCATTTCAGACAAAATGGCTGCCCAGTCTCTTCTTAAAAACCTCCAGTGTTGGAGCATTCACCGCTTCTGGAGGCAGGTTGTTCCACTGGTTAATTGTTCTAACTGTCAAGAAGTTTCTCCTTAGTTCTAGCTTGCTTCTCTCTCCTTGATTAGTTTCCATCCTTGCTTCTTTGTCCTGCCTTCAGGCGCTTTTGGAGAATAGCTTGACTGCCTCTTCTTTGGGGCAGCCCTCAGAGACTGGAGCACCGCTTTCAATTTCCAGAGTTTGGGGAAGGGGAGGTCAGATCTGGCTATCTCGAGAGCACCCCGGTTGGCAAAGGGTAATACAAAAAAAAAAAAATCTATTTTATTTATTTTATTTTTTTAGAAAAAAGGAATTGAGTGTGAGGACTAGGGCCTTGCCTAGTCATCCCAGTTGCCAGCTTTGGTCTCAAAATTTCTTATTTTCTTCATTTTTTATTTATTGATTGATTTAATCCCATGTATATCCCGCCCTTCTCCCGAAGACTCAGGGCGGCTTACAATCTAAGAAGCACAAATCAAATGTGCTTAGCGATAGCCTTCATTCTATGTATATTTATTTAGTTTTATTCCATTTATATCCCGCCCTTCTCCGAAGACTCAGGGCGGCTTACAAGCTTAGCAGTAGCCTTCATTCTATGTATATGCCTGCTTATTAGGGCTTTCACACACACACCCCAAGCGGCATTATTACAAAGTCAGCTTATTGCCCCCAACCATCTGGGTCCTCATTTTACCTACCTGGGAAGGATGGAAAGGCTGAGTCAACCTTTTTGTGGGGAGGGGGGAAAAAACCTTGTTGGCATTTAGTTGGCTTTGGTTCTGATGCCCGTGCCCATTTTCTTCTGAGACAGGGGCGTCGCCGAGCGGAAGCGTCGATCCAATCCAGGGGTAACCCAGAGAGAGAAAATGGCTGCAGAGCTCAGGGAGAAATCGGCTCCGAGTCCCTTGAAGGCCGCCGAGCAAGGGAAAGGGACGCCAATGGGAGAGCGCCTCCTGGCGGGGGGCCACGAAAGAGAAGGGAGCGGGCCCGGGCTCTCGCCTGATTCCCGCCAGCGCGCATCCAGGATTTCTGGGGGCGGACTGATCCGGAGAAAACAAGCCCGGAGCCTTGCAGGAGCCTGCAACAACGGTGGGAGTCTCAACTGCAGGAATTCCTAAAGTGTTGGAAGCCCCTTCCTTGGAAGTGGGAAGCCCACAGTCTCGGACGCCTCTGCCCAGAAGCCGCCCCTCGCCCAACCGGGTCCCCCTTCCGAGGGAGACCCGGTTGCCCCTCAGCAGCCTCGAGCCGAGAGAGGCACTCAGCTGACCATCAGCCTGAGTGGAGAAGCTCACGCCGCCGTGGTGGAGCCCCCCAAGAGGCTTCACGGTCAGAAAGGTGCCCGTCTCCGCCTGGCCCAGGAGGCCGTCGGCTGGAACGACGAGCGCGGCCTTTTCCGGCACTTCAGCTACCAGGATGCCGACGGGCCGCGGGAAGCCTGCCGCCACCTCCGAAGGCTCTGCCACCAGTGGCTGAAACCGGAGCAGCACACCAAGGAGCAGATCCTGGAGATGGTGGGTGCTGGAGCAGTTCCTGGCCATCCTGCCCCCGGAGCTGCAGGGGTGGGTGCGGGAGAGTGCCGCCCTCTGACTTGCACCCAGGCCGTGATCCTGGCGGAGGATTTCCTGCTGCGAGAGCAGGGAGAGCAAGGCCCAAGAAGAGCAGGTGAGGGGTGCCTGTGGGGTGTGTGTGTTTGTGTGTCTGTGTGTGTTGTGGGGTGGAAGAAGGGTAGAGAGGCAAGGCCGTCTCTGGAGAGGTAGATGGGGATGGGAGGGTGGATTGGGATGGGCGGAAGGGAAGGGAAGGGGAGGGGGGAAAAGGAGAGGAAAGAAGAAGAAAAAAGAGGAGGGAAAGAAATGGAAAGGGGGGAGGGAAAGGAAAGAGAAAAGGAGAGAGGAAAGGAAAGGAGGGAGGGAGGAAAAGGAAGGGAAGGGTGGGGGAGGCAGACAGACAGGACGGAGAGAGAGAAGAATAGAAAGAATAATTGGAAGTTAGAAGAGCCAAAGGGAACAAGCTCCCCATTTGGCAAATGCATTGTGGGAGAGCCAGTTTGGTGCAGGGGACAAAAGCCCCCGTCAAGGCACCGGAAAAGGGCATGAGGTCAGGTGGGCGACTTTGGGCCAGTCTCTCTCTCTCTCTCTCTCTCTCTCTCTCTCTTTCTTTCTTTCTTCTTTTCTTTTCTTTCTTTCTTTCTTCTTTCTTCCTCCCTCCCTCCCTCCCTCCCTCCCTCCCTCCCTCCCTTCTTCCTTCCTCCCTTTCTTCCCTCCCTCCCTTCTTCTTTCTTTCTCTCCGCCCTCCCTCTTTCTTTCTTTTCTCCCTCTTTTCTTTCTTTCTTTCTTTCTTTCTTCTTTCTTTCTTTCTTCCCTCCCTCCCTCCCTCCCTCCCTCCCTTCTTCCTTCCTCCCTTCCTTCCCTCCCTCTCTTCTTCTTTCTTTCTTTCTCCTGCTCTCCCTCTCTCTCTCTCTCTCTTTCTTTCTTTCTTCTCTTTCTTTCTTTCTTTCTCTCCCTTTTTCTTTCTTTTCTTTCTTTCTTTCTTTCTTTCTTTCTTTCTCTCTCTCTCTCTCTCTCTCTCTCTCTCCCTCCCTCCCTCTTTCTTTCTCTCTCCCTTCCTCTTTCTTTCTTTCTTTCTTTCTTTTCTTTCTTTCTTTCTTTCTTTCTTCTTTCTTTCTTCTCTTCCTCTTTCTTCCCTCCCTCCCTCCCTCCCTCCTTTCTTTCTTTCTTTCTTTCTCTTTCTTTCTTCCCTCCCTCCCTCCCTCCCTCCCTCCCTCCCTCCTTTCTTTCTCTTTCTTTCTTTCTTTCTTTCTTTCTTTCTTTCTTCTTTCTTCTTTCTTCTTTCTTTCTTTCTTTCTTTTCTTCTTTCTTTTCTTTCTTTCCATGGGAAACCGCCTTTGACAACATGGCCAGGAAAATCCCATTGGATCCAAAGGCATCACGAAGGCTTCCTCTGAAAGGGCGCTGGCTGAACGGTCTGGCTGGGGCTCCTTCCATCACGGGCCTCTTTCCCCTTTCAGGCCATCAGCCTCCTGGAGAAGGACCACTTGACTGCAAAGGCCCCCCTGGAAAGCTGGCAGAGACCACCCCTCAGAGAGACGAAGCGGGAGAGCGACCCGTCAGGTGGTGCTGCTGGGTGAGGCCTTGGGGTGCCAGAAACTTTGGGGGCTGGGGCAACTTCCGAAAGGAAGGGGCTGGGCAACTTCCGAAAGGAAAAATTTGGGGAAAGTGCTGTGGGGTGGGTAGTTCCTTATTTACAGGTAGTCCTCGACTTACAATGGCTCATTTAGTGACCGAAATTACAATGGCAGTGAAAAAAGTGACTCATGGCCACTTTTCACACTGATGGCCGTTGCAGCATTCCCCCGCTGTCGTGTGATCAGGAAAATAAAATCTGTCACTACCTCCATTTTTTCCCCATCTATTTGCCAGGAATTGAGAGGGCCGGATGCCATGATCTTCGATAGATAGATAGATAGATAGATAGATAGATAGATAGATAGATAGATAGATAGATAATGGATGGATGGATGGATGGATGATAGATTAGAAGATAGGTGATAGATAGATTAGAAGGTAGAGATGGGTGGATAATAATAATAATAATAATAATAATAATAATAATAATAATAATAATAATAATAATAATAATAATAATAATAATAATAAAATTGGAATGGACCTTGGAGGTCATCTATTCCAATCCCCTGCTCGGACAGGAACCCCTATACCATTTCAGACAAATAATTGTCCAATCTCTTCTTAAAATCTTCCAGTGTTGGAGCATTCACCACTTCTAGAGGCAGGTTGTTCCACTGGTTAATTGTTCTAACTGTCAGGAATTGGATGGATGATAGATAGATGGATGTAGATGTAGATGTAGATAAATATACATTTTATATACATATACATGTGTGTGTACATGTACATGTACATGCATATATGAAAATGATGCAGGTTAGAGAATGGAAGATTCAAAGAGATTGATTCAGTTTACTAAGATACATGTTTATAAAAATACATAGGTAAGGAGAAATGTGAGGCACAGAACGAGGATTACAGCAGAGCAATTTATTCTTTCACTCAGTTTATTTGGATATAAATATATCTGTATATGATATATATGACGAGAAACGCAGGGTAGAGAACGAGGATGCCGGCCGATTAATTGACTGACTGATTCAACCTTGTATGGCTACATCACTATATCCCTTTGTGCAGATGACGAGGAGGTCTGCGAGGCGGAGAGCGAGGACCGGGACTCGCGCTGGGAGTGGTCTGGGAAAGGCGAGCCCGGCGTCCCCTCTTCTCCCAATCCGGGAGAAGCTTCTGACGCCCTCTACTGGAACAGCGTGGAGAAGGCGGAGGGCAAATTCATCAATTCCCAGGGGACCTACGAGGACTTGGACGAGAGCGTCTTGCAGCCGAGCCTTTTTCCCAGCGAGCCGGACAACACCTGCCTGATTTGCCGCAAGGTCTTCCGGCGCCGTTCCAACCTCATCGCCCACGAGCGGACCCACTCCGGCGACCGGTGGTACAACTGCTCCGAGTGCGGGAAGAGCTTCGTCAGCCGGGCCGCCTTCCTGATCCACCAGCGGGTCCACACGGGGGAGAAGCCGTACAAGTGCTCTTACTGCGGGAAGGGCTTCAACACGGGCTCCAGCCTCACCCGCCACAAGCGCATTCACACGGGCGAGAAACCCTACAAGTGCCTGGATTGCGGGAAGCGTTTCAATGACTACTCCAACTTCATCGTCCACAAGCGGATTCACACGGGCGAGAAACCCTACGAGTGCTCGGTCTGCGGGAAGAGGTTCAGCGATAACTCTAACTTTATCAAGCACCACCATTGAGAGGCCTGTGTTGCGGGCCGGTAGCGTTTTTGTGGTCTTTAGTTTTCGTTTTGTTTCGTTTTGTTTCCCTCCCTCTAGTTGATGAGAAACACGATAGAATTGCCATAATGGCTGTAGAGCGGTATCTATGGTCACACAAGCCTTTGTGCATATAGATAAAGTCAGAAGTGGGTTTCTGCAGCCTTGGTTGACTTGAGGGGTTGGGGTGCGACTCTGAAGAGCCCCAAAACTGCTTCCATTTGTATCATTTCCCTTTTCCACCCCTCTAAAGTACAGTTCCCACAACACCAAGTCAGTTTTTTCTGTCTGCCATCTGGGAATGAGGCATTTCAGGCCCCGCTTAGTTGGCAAGACCACAGCAGGGATTTCAGGACGTCCTATCATGGTAGTAACTACAGGTGGTTCTCAATTGACGACCACCACTCAGGCCCCAAATATCTGTTGCTAAGCAAGACAGGCGCCCAATATCCGTTGCTAAGCAAGACAGGCGCCATTTTGTAACCTTTGTCATCACGTTTGCGAAGTTAGTAGCACGGTGGTTAAGTGACGCTGCCTTCCCCGTTGTCCCGAAGGTGCTTTTTTTTCAAGAGGCAACTTGGAATTTCTTGTTTTGCTTTGAAGACGTTTCGCTTCTTGTCCAAGAAGCTTCTTCAGCTCTGACTGGATGGTGGGGAAATGGAAGGATTTATACCAGAGGTGTCAAACTGCCGGCCTGCGGGCCGGATGCGTCATGACAAAAACGCAATGGGGAAAAAGCTCCGATACGTCACCTGACGTCGCGAGTTTGACACCCCTGATTTATACTCTCTTCTGTTTACACTCTTTCTGTTCCTTTCTCTCCTTTTCCTTCCTTCCTTCCTTCCTTCCTTCCTTCCTTCCTTCCTTCCTTCCTCCCTTCCTTCCTTCCTGTTTCTTCTTTCTTTCTTTCTTTCTTTCTTTCTTTCTTTCTTTCTTTCTTTCTTTCTTTCTTTCTTTCTTTCTTTCTTTCTTTCTCTCTCCCTCCCTCTCTCTTTCTTTCTCCCTCCCTCCCTCCCTCCCTCTCTTTCTCTTTCTCTTTCTTTCTTTCTTTCTTTCTTTCTCTCCTTAGCTTCCTTCTGTGGCAACCCAAACTCTCTATGGTACAGGTAGTCCTCGACTTAACGACCACAATTGAGCCCCAAACGTCTGTGGCTAAGTGAAACATTTCTTTCTTTCTTTCTTTCTTTCTTTCTTTCTTTCTTTCTTTCTTTCTTTCTTTCTTTCTTTCTTTCTTTCTTTCTTTCCTCCCTCCCTCCCTCCCTCCCTCCCTCCCTTCTTCCTTCTCTTTCTTTCTTTCTTTCTTTCTTTCTTTCTTTCTTTCTTTCTTTCTTTCTTTCCTCTCCCTCCCTCTCTTTTCTTTCTCCCTCCCTCCCTCCCTCTCTTTCTCTCTTTCCTTTCTTTCTTTCTTTCTTTCTTTCTTTCTTTCTTTCTTTCTTTCTTTCTTTCTTTCTTTCTTTCTTTCTTTCTCTCTCCTTAGCTTCCTTCTGTGGCAACCCGAACTCTCTACGGTACAGGTAGTCCTCGAGTTACGACCACAATTGAGCCCCAAACGTCTGTGGCTAAGTGAAACATTTCTTAAGTGAATTTTGCCCCGTTTTCTTGCCTCGGTTGTTAAATGAATCACCGCAGCCGTTAACCTAATGACACGGTTGTTAAGTGAGTCTGGCTTCGCCATGGACTTTGCGTGTCAGAAAGATCCTAAAAGGGGATCGCGGAACCCTGCAACCGTCATAAATAGGAGTGGGTTGTCAGCGTGCCTGAATTGGGATCACACGATCACGGGCGGGGGGGGGGTGTCAAGTGTGAAAAAAAGGTCCATTAAGTCCCTTTTTTTTCCCCAGTGCCGTTGTAACTTTGAACGGTCACTAAATGAACCGTTGTAAATCGAGGACTACCTGTACAATCTCCTCCCAGATTATGGGATTATGTGGCAGCGATCCTCACTGGGGTTAATTCAGGGTTCAGTTGCGTTGTGTGAAGTTCAGGCAGTTGGGTCAGTTCTGGAATTTGGGGATAAAACTAACCAAGTATGATGGACTCTTGTGACTCTTGAGCCTTGGTTAGTTTTGGAACTGAGTCGGTGTTAACTAGGAATTGTCCCTCCGGTTCGCCCTGTCACGCTAAAGCATCCTGTTATTTGTTTGCTTTTGATTCTATGTGTTGTGTGGATGCACACCCTGCGTCTGTATTGCTTTCAGTCCAATCCTAACAATTTTATTGGAAATGCCCCCTTTTAGTTTGTGCAAAGAACCAAAGACGGAGCCTCCACCACTGCCCCCAGTTATAGATCTTTACAGCTGAGTGTGTGTGTGTGTGTGTGAGAGAGAGAGAGAGTGTGTGTGTGTGTGTGTAGCTTTAGTCCTCTCCAGATAGACTCAGTATGTTGGCTTCTTGCTGCTTTCTTGCTGGGGTTGGTTTCCTTGCAGACGTTTCTTTACCTGGTTGGGTAACATCACCAGTGTGCCATTGGGTTACTCGATCACTTCTGATCACTTAAGTTTTCTAGGGAACAAGAAGTTAAATCCTCAATCTGAGTGATGTTTTGTGGTTCTTAATTCACAAGCAATCTGTGTTGAGTCTCAAGGCTCCTACTTGAGGGGCAGCAATAAATAATTCTGACAGGGAGCCCAACCTTTATTATTATTATTATTATTAATTATTGTTATTATTAGTTCCTAATCTTGCTTTTTCCTAATAAATGCAGGTAGTCCTCAACTTACAGTTTACAACCACTTCACGACCACCCCTGAGCCCAAAATTTACGTTGTTAAGTGAGAAATTTGTTAAGTGACTTTCGCCCCGTTTTACGACTTGTCTTGCCCCATTTCTTAAGTGAACCGTCGCAGTTGTTAAATTAGTAACCGGGTTGTGAAGAGAAACTGGTTTCCCTGTAGACTGCCTGTCAGAAGGTCACAAAAGAGGATCACATTTATTTATGCAGCCGTCATAAATAAATCCCTGTTGCCAAAAACAAGAATTTCGATCACATGACCATGGGGGAAAGGCTGCTTCCCCCTTGGTCTTTGCGGGTCAGAAAGTGGGAAAAGGTGGTCGTGTGAGCCCGGGACCCTGCAACCGTCACAAATACATGCCAGAAATGGACAGATTGACAGTGGAAATGAAAGAGAAAAACAAGATTCAGAATACTTTAGACCAGGGGTAGGCCACCTTGGCTCTTTTATGACTCGTGGACTTCAACTCCCAGAATTCCTGAGCCAGCCATGCTGAGGGGAAAGGGAGAAGCTTCCAAGCTGAGCCATGCTGGCTCAGGAATTCTGGGAGTTGAAGTCCCTGAGTCATAAAACAGCCAAGGTTGCCTACCCCTGGCCTAGGCCGCTTTATGACTCGTGGACTTCAACTCCCAGAATTCCTGAGCCAGCCATGCTGAGGGGAAAGGGAGAAGTTTCCAAGCTGAGCCATGCTGGCTCAGGAATTCTGGGAGTTGAAGTCCACAAGTCATAAAAGAGCCAAGGTGGCCTACCCCTGGCCTAGGCCGCTTTATGATTCGTGGACTTCAACTTTAAATAAAATAAATAAATAAACTCCCAGAATTACTGAGCCAGCCATGCTGAGGGGAAAGGGAGAAGCTTCCAAGCTGAGCCATGCTGGCTCAGGAATTCTGGGAGTTGAAGTCCATGAGTCATAAAACAGCCAAGGTTGCCTACCCCTGGCCTAGGCCGCTTTATGATTCGTGGACTTCAACTCCCAGAATTCCTGAGCCAGCCATGCTGAGGGGAAAGGGAGAAGTTTCCAAGCTGAGCCATGCTGGCTCAGGAATTCTGGGAGTTGAAGTCCACGAGTCATCAAAGAGCCAAGGTGGCCTACCCCTGGCCTAGGCCGCTTTATGACTCGTGGACTTCAACTCCCAGAATTCCTGAGCCGGCCATGCTGAGGGGAAAGGGAGAAGTTTCCAAGCTGAGCCATGCAGTTGATAAGGCAGTCACACGGTTGTTAAGTGGATATGGCTCTCTCCCCCCCCCCCCATTGAGTTGCTTGTCGAAAGGGGTCATAAGGATCAACCGGTTGCGGGGTATCTGAATTTTGTTCACATGATCATGGGGATGCTACAAAGGTCGTAAGTGTGAAAAGCAGCCCTAAGTCTCTTTTTTTCAGTGCCATTGTAACTTTGAACAGTCACTAAAAGGAACCGTTGTAAGTCGAGGACCACGTGTGGTTCCTGAAGGGTGGGATCTTCTACACACTACGGTTGTCTGTGTTGCATAATAAGCTTAATGAAAAGACACACACACACACCCCAATATGGTCCTCGACTTACAACCGCAATTGAGCCCAACATTTCTGGGGCTAAGTGAGGCAGTGAAGTGAGCTTTGCCCCATTTTACGACCTTCCTTGCCACAGTTGTTAAGCGAATCGCTGCAATTGTTAAGTTGGTTATATGGTTGTTAAATGAATCCGGCTTCCCCCATTGACTTTGCTGGTCAGAAGGTGGCAAAAATTAAACACGTGACCCCGTCATAAGTATGGAGCAGTTGCCAAGCATCCCAATTCTGATCACGTGACCATGGGGGGGGGGACGCTGCAACTGTCCTCAACGGGGGAAGGTCATAAATCCCTTTTTTCAGTGCTGTTGTAACGGAAAACAGTCACTAAACGAGGAGTTGTAAGTTGAGAACTACCTGTCAATCATCCTGAAGGGGTTCTATTGTCAGCAGAGGACCTGGGAATTCTGGGTTCAAATCTCTTATTCATAAAATTCATTAAAAATACACAACTGGGGGTGTGTGTCTTTACCCCACAGTGAGTTCCGGTTTAGTTTTCTGGAGAGTTGACCGATGGCCGTCCGATTGCAACCTGAATATCCCTCAGGTCGATTGGTGAGTCTCAGTCTGGCCTACCTCCTAGGGCCGTTGTGAAGATTAAAGGCTAGGAGTGGGGAAGGAGGAGAATTGAGTCGCCCAGCTTATGAATCATGCGGCGTTGGTTAATTTCATGTCTTCGTTTCTCTTTTGTGACTTAAGCCAGTTGTGTAAATCCTCCACGTCTTTGGGGAGCTTCTCAACGACGTGTTGTGTGATTCCCCACAAACGGGTTGATTCCGTAGCTAAGTTGAGCTTCGTATTTTAGGAATGCAAGAATATATTTCTTTGAACTCTTTGGGAGATGGGAGCGCTGAAGAAATTCCTTTGTTATTTGCTACTTCTTCTATTCTACCCAGGGCTTGTTATGAACGCAAGAATTGCCATTTCTTGTGGGGGTGATATAGTTGGGGTATTTGTACATGAAAATAATTCTTTTTCTCCCCCCCTTTTTTAAAAAATTGTATGCTCATTTTGTTGGGTTTTTTTTTTGTTTTTTAACGGTGCTTGAAGGAGTTTCCTATCACTTGAGGTTTCTGTAGCTTAAGTGAGCTTCCTCATGGTTCCTTGCGGCAAGAGACTTGAGAAATATTCCCGATTGGTATCCGGCATCACAACTGATCAATCCCACACTAGTGAGGTGTGTAATTCAGCTGCATAATAGTATGACTGCTAATAAAAAAGGAGGGGGGAATCGATAATTGGATACAGGTAATCCTTGAGTTATGACTATACTGAAGTCTCCCTGTTCTGGCCTTCAGTCATCATTTTTTATGGTGTGGTCATTAACTGAACTAGGAGCCACCTAGTTAGGCCACCTTGGCTCTTTTGTGACTCGTGGACTTCCAACTCCCAGAATTCCTGAGCCAGCATGGCTCAGCTTGGAAACCTCTCTCTTTTCCCCTCAGCATGGCTGGCTCAGGAATTCTGGGAGTTGAAGTCCACGAGTCATAAAGCGGCCTAGAGCAGGGGTAGGCCACCTTGGCTCTTTTGTGACTTGTGGACTTCAACTCCCAGAATTCCTGAGCCAGCATGGCTCAGCTTGGAAACCTCTCTCTTTCCCCCTCAGCGTGGCTGGCTCAGGAATTCTGGGAGTTGAAGTCCACGAGTCATCAAAGACCCAAGGTGGCCTACCCCTGCCCTAGGCCGCTTTATGATTCGTGGACTTCAACTCCCAGAATTCCTGAGCCGGCCTTGCTGAGGGGAAAGGGAGAGGTGTTCAAGCTGAGCCATGCTGGCTCAGGAATTCTGGGAGTTGAAGTCCACGAGTCATCAAAGAGCCAAGGTGGCCTACCCCTGAACTAGATGGCTTGTGATGGGCCAGGTTTTTTTTTTTTTAACGAAAACCAGGAATAAATGCTGGCTTTCAACAAAACCATTGTAACCACAGGGCACCCCTAATGGCTGCAAATATGGCCCAGTTGCCAAAGAGCCGAAGTGTGATTGTGTGACTGTGGGAGGAGTGACCGTTGTAACGTTGAATCTAGGTCATAAGGAGCCCCAGGTAGGACCGTCGTAGCTTTGAACGCCTGTTAAGCAGCCAGTCAGTCATAAGCCGAGGACTACCTGTAGAAAAGAATAGCTGACCGAAGGAGAATGAAGAAAGACTAGATACAAAAAAATATATATATATAGAGAGAAATGATGGTATTATTCTCTAGCTAGGGCATTCTTGACTTACACTGAGAAGCTGCCTGTAAATTTCTGTTAGAACTGCATCTCGAAATGATGAAAGGGCATCAATTGGTTAACCCCTTTCATATCTGGGGAGCTCTTTTGAGTGTCCCTTTGCTTGCCCATTCGGTGACTTTTTTCATCAGTCTTAAAGAAAGCTGCGGCCTGGCTGTAGATTTGGGGGTCCCTTCCTTCCAAAGAAGAGATTGTCAGAATTTTATGGGTCGGGCTAACCTGTAGCGAAACACCCACCGCGTAGTAATTTTTACACATTTGGGAAATGTACAGGAAGTAATAATATTCAGTAAGCGGACTTTTCATAACGACTATTCCAATAAATGAACTTTTAATAAAAATGTAAATTAAATTCAAGCAGCGTGGATCCTGCTGTCTGTTTCTTGGCTTGTGACTCGACACGTGGCCCTTAGCCAGGGCGTGGGGAGGGGGGTGGGTGAGCGGGTGAAAAATCAAGATGGTGGTTAAAGGTAAAGGTTCCCCCGCACATGCATGCTAGTCGTTTCCAACTCTAGGGGCCGGTGCTCCTCTCCGTTTCAAAGCCGAAGAGCCAGCGCTTGTCCGAGGACGTCTCCGTGGTCATGTGGCCGGCATGACTACACACCAAAGGTGCACGGAACGCTGTTACCTTCCCACCGTAGTGGTCCCTATTTTTCTACTTGCATTTTTACGTGCTTTCAAACTGCTAGGTTGGCAGAAGCTGGGACGAGTAACAGGCGCTCACTCTGCTATGCGGCACTCGGGATTCGACCCGCCAAACTGCCGACCTTCTGATCGACAAGCTCAGTGTCCTAACCCACTGAGCCACCGCATCCCCTAGTAAGATGGTGGTTGCTGCTGTGTAACTGGGAAGCCACGTTTTTTTGAGCAGGCTTTTGTGTTGCACCCAAGCACTGAAGGCCGGGGGTCGAAGTGCAGTTGCCCTTGCCCTTACCCCCCTCTGCCCACACCCATTAAGATACTCTAAGGTGGTCCGACATGTCGAAAATGGGAAGCGCGATGGTTTACTGGTTTAAAGACACTGGAGCTGGTCTCTGTTCCAGCGGTTCAAGTCCTAGCACCGCATGGCAGAGTGAGCTCCCGTCACTTACCTCAGCTCCTGCCTACCTAGCAGTTCGAAAGCAGGCCACCAGCGAGTAGATAAATTGGCATCCCTTCGGTGCGAAATGTGGTGCTTTGGGCGGACAGTCAGACTGAAGGCAACATTGGCGGGGAGAGAAGGCCCCCGGAGGATGCCACAGAGTGCCGCTTGTCTTTCTGATGTGGACCTAGTTCGCCCCCTGTGGTGCATCCTGGATAGTGCTCGAGTGTGAATTAAAGCAGTGCTCCCCGACCTTTTGGGCACCAGGGACCAGTTCCTTGGACAGAGGTTTTTCCATGGACCAGAGGGGTGTGTGGTTTCAAGTGCTGCCTGCATCCCAGGGATGGGACTTGGCTTGTTTGTGTAGCCCGGTTTCTGGCAAGCCACGGCCCGGTGCTAGTCCATGGAACGGGGGGTTGGGGATCCCTGAACTAAACAGACTAGCATTCTGTGGCAGCCAAACAACTACTGTACCAGGGGTAGGCCACCTTGGCTCTTTGATGACTCGTGGACTTCAACTCCCAGAATTCCTGAGCCAGCATGGCTCAGCTTGGAAACCTCTCCCTTTCCCCTCAGCATGGCTGGCTCAGGAATTCTGGGAGTTGAAGTCCATGAGTCATAAAAGAGCCAAGGTGGCCTACCCCTGGCCTAGGCCACTTTATGACTCGTGGACTTCAACTCCCAGAATTCCTGAGCCGGCCATGCTGAGGGGAAAGGGAGAGGTTTCCAAGCTGAGCCATGCTGGCTCAGGAATTCTGGGAGCTGAAGTCCACGAGTCATAAAAGAGCCAAGGTGGCCTACCCCTGTACTATACAGTACTAAGACTGTAGTCTTCTGGGTAATTTACTATTGCCCTGCACTAAATAATGACAAAATGAATGAAAAGGGAGCATTTTGCTCCTGTAAAAATTTGGGTCCAATCACATCTTTCTTGCCTGCCCTTCCTTCGCCTGGCAGGCACTCTAATGCTCAGTTTTCCCTGAGGAGAATATTTGAAATATCCCTGCCTTGCTACACATGAGGATAAGTTTGTTTTTTTCCACCCGCTTTCTCCATCTTACTTCAGAGGCCTCTGAAAGGACAGCCAGTCCCAAACGGGAGGCATCCAAAAGGTAACATCCTCCTTGTCTAGAGCGTGACTCTTGGCGACATAATGGATATGTTCCCACATTGTTTGTAGCAATTGTGTGGAAGCTTTCCCTTTGATTTGTGGGGTGGCTTAGAGGTGAAGACGCTCACCTCCCACCCGTAAGGTTAAGAGTTCAATCCTAAGTAGGGACAAGATGTTTCTCTATCAGGGTGCAAAGAGAAATTATCTGCTGTGAACTCTGCATAGGCGTCAGGGAGGGCATCTGGCCAGTAAATACTCAGCTCCAATTCAGTCGCCCAGATTCCACCCCAATAAAAGGGATTACAGGGTCATTAAAAAGAAGGAAAAAAAGAGGAAGCTTTCCGATTCGTGATGATCTTTTTTAAAAAAAGTCCTCCAGCCTAGCCTCCGGCCGTGCTATTCACTGGTAGTATTCTGTTCAATATTTCATAAGGTTATGTATTATGCATGTCCATGAGCCCAGTCTTTTGCACTGAGCAGATGCTGTCATCTGCTCACAGTATCACATTGTAATGGGTGGCTCTTTGGAGTCAAATAAACCCTAAAAATCAAAAAAAAACCTCCACGATGTAAAAAAGATGTTGAGACTCTAGAAAAAATGCAGAGAAGAGCAACAAAGATGATCAGGGGACTGGAGGCTGAAACATATAAGGAAAGGTTGCTGGAATTGGTATGGTATGTCTCTCTAGTCTAATTAAGAGAAGGATGAGGGGGGACAGGATAGCAGTGTTGCAGTATCTCAGGGGCTGCCCCAAAGAAGAGGGAGTCAAGCTATTCTCCAAAGCACCCGAAGGCAGGACAAGAAGCAATGGATGGAAACTAGTCAAGGAGAGAAGCAACCTAGAACTAAGGAGAAACTTCCTGACAGTTAGAACAATTAACCAGTGGAACAACCTGCCTCCAGAAGTGGTGAATGCTCCAACACTGGAAGTTTTTAAGAGGAGACGGGACAGCCATTTGCCTGAAATGGTATAGGTTTTCCTGCCTGAGCAGTGGGTTGGACTAAATGACCTCCAAGGTCCCTTCCAACTTTATTATTATTATTATTATTATAAAAGCTGATTGTCCCATAATTCTTCTGTGTCAAACTTTAGACTGCCAGAATGGAGCCACAGTCTTGACTTTGTCGTTGGCCGAAAATATGTCATCGGTACATGTTTTTTTTAAAAAAGTTTTTTTTTTAAATTAGCTTTTTTATGTTTACAGTTCGTAAGTGCTTCATAAGCAACGTGTTGTCTGGGTCCTAGCTTAATAATATATATTAAATTCCTAATCTCCGCCCCATTTTTCCAGCCCTTGGTAAAATACATCCCATATTTGAAAATATTCTGTATCTTCTTTATCTTTAATCTGCAATGTAAGTTTATCCATTTCTGCAGAAGCCACTATTTTCTTCATTATGTCATCTTCAGATGGCGTCTCTTCATTTTTCCCATGCCACGCAAAAACAATTCTTGCTGCTGTTAATACATGTACCATTAAGCATACATTTTCTTTCTCGTAATTTCTTCAAATTACTCCCAATAGAATTAGTTCCGGCTTAAAATCTACATGTTTTCTTAAGATTTTTTTTTTCTAACCAGGTATGAATTTTTGTCCAGAATTTTTTATTTTTTTTGGCTTTAGGACACGTCCACCAAAGATGATAGTATGTACCTGGTTTTTGCCTACACTCCAACAATTGCTAGACATATTTTTAAACATTTTGGCTAGCCTAGCAGGTGGTAGGTGTCATCTATAAAACATTTTGTATAAATTTTATTTATATTCAGTTGCCATTGTTATTTTATAGTTTCTTTCCCAAAGGTTTTGCCACAGTCTTCAGCTCTATATTGTGCCCAAAATTTTTAGCCCATGTTCTCATTGTTTATTTTACTTGTTCATCTTCCATCTCAGATGATTAAAGCCCTGGAGACTAGAACAGTTGCAGGATTTGGGTTTGGTCAGTCTTGAGAAAAGAAGGACTAGGGGAGACATGATAGCAATATTCCAGTATTTGAGGGGCTGCCACAAAGAGGAGTGGGGTGTCAAATTATTCTCCAAAGCACCAGAGGGTGGGACAAGAAACAATGGCTGGAAACTGATCAAAGAGAAAAGCAACCTGGGATTAAGGAGAAACTTCCTGACAGTGAGGACAATTAACCAGTGGAACAGCTTTGCCTCCAGAAATCGTGGGTGCTCCATCACTGGAGATTTTTAAGAAGAGGCTAGATGGTCCACTTGTCTGAGATGGTATAGGTCAGCGATGGCGAACCTTTTAGAGTCCGAGTGCCCAAACTGCAACCCAAAACCCACTTATGCATCGTTGAGTGCCGGGTGGGCATGGCCCTTTGGGTGCGTGTGGCCAATTGGGTGGGCGGGGCTGCCGTGGTAACGGCAGACTGGGTGGGACTAAAAAGTTCAATCAATCAATTCCAACTTTGCGAGAACATTTTTTTTCCCCGCGAGAAGTTGAAATTGATCGATTGATTGAACCTTTTTTTTTTTTTTGCACACGGCGGCGGAGGCCTAAAGCGAAAAGGTTTTATACAACCCAGCTGAAGGCCTAGGACTGGGGCGACGGCGCGTATACCCACAGAGAGGGCTCTGCGTACCACCTGTGGCACCTGTGCCATAGGTTCACCATCATGGGTATAGGTTCTCCTGCTTGAGCTGGACTAGAAGACCTCCAAGGTCCCTTCCTATTTTATTCCATTCCATTCCATTCCATTCATCTATTCTATTCTATTCTATTCTATTCTATTCTATTCTATTCTATTCTATTCTATTCTATTCTATTCTATTCTATTCTATTCTATTCTATTCTATTCTATTCTATTCTATTCTATTCCTTATTCTATTCTATTCTATTCCATTCCATTCCATATATTCTATTCTATTCTATTCTATTCTATTCTTTTCTATTCTATTCTATTCTATTCTATTCCTTTCCATTCCATATATGCTATTCTATTCTTTTCTATTCTATTCTATTCTATTCTATTCTATTCTATTCTATTCTATTCTATTCTATTCTATTCTATTCTATTCTATTCTATTCCTTTCCATTCCATATATGCTATTCTATTCTATTCTATTCTATTCTATTCTATTCTATTCTATTCTATTCTATTCTATTCTATTCTATTCTATTCTATTCTATTCTATTCTATTCTATTCCATTCCATTCCATTCCATTCCATTCCATTCCATTCCATTCCATATATGCTATTCTATTCTATTCTATTCTATTCTATTCTATTCTATTCTATTCTATTCTATTCTATTCTATTCTATTCTATTCTATTCTATTCTATTCTATACAAAAAATTTCGCAATGTCTTTGAAGAAATGGTACCTGTTTCTGATAGTAGCTGACATATTGTTGTGATTCAGGGTCAGCCTGTGGGTTCGGCAGTTGGGTCAGACGACTCACAGGAGGAGGGGGGTGTTGAAGACCTTGCTGAGGGGGTTGAAGATCTTGCTGATGATAGCCCTCAGGCAGGCCCCTCCCACTTGGTCACCATGGAGACCCAGCTGTGTGAGCCTGACAGTGTGGATGAAGATGACCCACAGCTGGCCCTGTTCAAGGACGCCCAACGCAGGAGGCAGTCAAGTAGGAGTAAACAGAGGAAGGTTGTGGGGCTTCTCGGAAGGAGGCAGAGAGAGGCCACACCCTGAACTCTTTATAAAGGGAATGTGTGGGGAGGGCTGGTTTGCTGAAAGCAACCACTCAGATAGTGTTTCAAAGCTCCTGTATCTTGGTTCGTGTCTTGTTTGTTTTTTGTAGTAATAAATTTGGCAGACGTATTCCAGCCTCTTGCCATTTGTAAAGGGGTTGCCTTTTCTGCAGGGCCGGTAGCAGGCTGGTACAGAACACATATCACCAGAGGGGCTGGGGTCTATATCTCTCCACATTCACATAGTGTGTTTTATCCGCTAAGAGCCTCCACTTGAGCATGTTGGTTTTACACTTAGGCGCTCCAAGCCTCAGTCTATTCAGGGTAACCCGAGTAGTATAAGGGAGATTTGGATCCTTCAGCCATATCAATCAAAATAGAGCTGGAAGGGACCTTAGAGATCTTCTAGTCCAACCCTCTGCTCAAGCAGTAAACCCTATACCATTTCACACATATGGTGGGCCCATCTCTTCTTAAAAGTCTTTACTGATGGAGCAACCACGATTTCTGGGGGCAAGCTTTTCCACTGGTTTATTGTTCTCACTGCTAGGAAGTTTCTCCTTAATTCCAGGTTGCTTCTCACCTTGATTAGTTTCCATCTGTTGTTTCTTGTCCTGCCTTCTGGTGCTTTGGAAAATCAGTTGACCCCCCCACTTCTTTGTGTCAGCCCCTCAAATACTGGAACACGGCTATCATGTCACCCCTAGTCCTTCTTTTCCCTATACTAGCCAAAAACAAATCCTGCAGACCTTCTTTATATGTTTTAAGTCTCCAGGCCTTTAATCATCTTAGTCGCTCTTCTTTGCGCATTTTCCAAAGTCTCAACATCTTTTTTTTATATGCACATATTTTATTAATTTTCTAATTTTACAATCATAAGTACTTAATAAGCAACCGACCTCCGTTCATTCCGCCGGGACCTGAAGACCTGGCTCTTCGAGCTCTCTGGCCCAGGCTGAGAATTTTAATTTAGTTTTAATTTTAATTTTAACTGGGGTTTTACTTATTCAGGGACGAATATGATTTTTTTAATTTGTTTTTAACTTTTGTGTTTTTGTTTTTAATCACCCTGTAAACCGCCCTGAGTCCTTCGGGAAAGGGCGGTATATAAATGTAATAAAATAAATAAATAAATAAATAAATAAATAAATAAATAAATAAACGTGTTGTCTGGGTCTATTAGTAATTCAGTGGTACATATTAACTTTCTCAGTCTAGTCCAGGGGTGTCAAACTCAATTTCATTGAGGGCCGCATCAGCATTGCGGTTGCCCTCAGGGGGCCGGATAGGTATGGCCACGGTGGGCGTGGCCTACTGGGTGGGTGTGGCTAGAGTGGGTGTGGCCTGCTGGGTGGGCGTGGCCAGCTCTACATTGTTCGCATCAAGGGTGCCTATGGGAGCCTGGGTAGGAGTGGGACAGATCTGAGGGTCTCTGGCAGAAGGAGGGTCTCTGGGCCAGGGCCAAAGCAGTGGGGGCCGTTCCCTCACTGTTTCCAGGATGGCTTTGCGGGCCGCATGAAACCACTTCGCGAGCCGGATTTGGCCCCCGGGCCTTGTGTTTGACATGTCTGGACTCTAGTCCAATAGTACACCATGGAGTGCTTCCTTGTTCTTCTCCTTGTGGTATGCATTTTCCCATACTGGGGGAATACAATTCTTGTTACTGTTAATACATATACAATTAAATATAGATATCTTCATCACATTTTTCTGGTATTATACCTAATATCAACAGTATCAATTTATAATATCTTTTCTAGCCAAAATATATCTCAATTGCATTTGCACTTCAAATCCATTTATTTAATCAATATTCTGTTTTTCCCACTTTTTAAAAATTGTAATTTCCCTTCGATGTTCAAAATATCTCTATCGCTTATAATTTTCTCATAATAAATTATATTTGGATAACCAAGAGCTTCCCTTATTCAAACCCTTTTAGAATTTTCATATTTCCCATCTCATAACAAAGTATAATATTCTAGTTACAAATCCCATCCTTCTACTTATAATCATACTTTTATTTCTAACAGTTACCTATTTTCTTAGTCATATTCAAACATCTGTTTAGTAGGTCAGAATCTCAATTTTCTTCAGTCTTACTCTAGCTTTCTTCCTTTGCCAAATAACTTTCCAAGTCAGTACATTTAAGTCATCAAGTAGTTCTTCCTCTGTTTTTGTGTATATTATTTGGAATGAGGAAAAGAATTTGGTTGAAGTGTTTTTGGAAGAATGCTCAACCCATATATATTTATTAAATAGCCTCCATCCTTCTCCTTCAGTTTTTTCATTTCTTGTTTGTCAATATTCAGCATTTCTCCTAACAGCTTTATCATCCATTTGATCAGCTCTTCTTCCTTATCCTCAAATGTGTTCTGAGATTTTGACAAGTACAGTGTCTTTTCCATTTCCAGTGTTATCACTCGATCTTCTAATTTTTCATTTGTCTGTATCTGACTATTAATTCCTTTCCTTAGATCCTCCATCTATGGATCTGTTTCTTCTAATTTTCCTTGTTTTCTGGGTTATTAGTTCCTTCTTTGTAGGCATTGTCTGGTTTTGTAAGTTTAGGTTAGAAAATTGTTCTTTTATCTCATTTGCATTATTTTTAGTCTCATCCTGAAATAAAACAATTGTCTCTTGGATTGATTTCAACATGGAAAGAATTTTTTTCTGAGATTCATTAACATTTACTTGTTGATATATCAACCTGGGAGTTTTGGAGACAGGTGTTGAAGATGATTTTTTACCATTGAAGGCTGAATATGTAACATTCATTTTGTTTTTGTATGCAGTCTTTATAGTCCAATAAGGTCCCCAACGCAGATAAGCAGCCCAAAAGTTTTTGTTTTTCCCTTTTCCCAGCTGCAGTCTACAAAAGTGAGAGTCTTATCTGAGTCTGGGCTTCAAGCCAAATTTTCCTTAAGCATAATAAATTGTAGTGCCATAATTCTCCAGTAGATGTCATTGACACTGTCTTCCACCTTTCCAAATCCAAGCTTATTTTGCAAACTTTCAAATATTTTTTCTAAAAAAAAGTCTCAAAGGTACTTTTAGTACCCAAATTTCAAAGCTATAGATCTGTATTAGTTCCAAATTGATCTTGTAGTTCCCTCTGTTTTTCCCCAAAGCAATTAATTCACCACTTTTCTTTTCTTGAGGGAGCAGGGCAGTAACTTCCCTTTCCTCTCTCATCGGTGAGGATTCTTTTCTTTGCGCATTCTTTTTTCTAGGAAGGTAGTGTTAGGGCCATAAAAAGAGGATAAAGCCTCACCCAGTTCCAGCCATGTTGCTCAGAAATTGCTAGTTAGTGCTTGTCTTCGCTTGTCAGCAGCTTCTGACTGGTCATACGAATGTAGCTAGTCTTTCCCTCGCCAGTTTGGAGGGCTTCCTCACATCCAGAGGAAGGACCATGATCCTCCATGATCAACAAGAGTCGCCTCCTTCTTCATTGCCTCTTTGGGGTGACTTTCAATCCTTTTTAGGGTCCCCAGTGAGTCAAAATCGAATATGGAAGACAGAGCCCCGTCTTCTTCCACCTGTTACACTGCAATGTCAAACCAGAAGTCTCAACGTCTTTTTTTTGGTAATGTGGTGACCAAAACTGGATATCTTCCTTTAATGTTATTCCTTGCTGGATGCTCTCCTTCCTCTATCTTTTAACTCACTTTTTTGGTGTGTGTGTGTGTGTGTACCCTCAAGAACATTTTGTTCCATACCTTAAAGGGACTTTTAAATTCTTTGCTTTCTTGTTGATGGTAATTTTGCTGTGTCATTTTCAAAAGTTTTACTGGAGGTGTGCTGATTAATAGGCTTTCCTTAAATTATAAAGACTGCTTTATTTATTTATTTATTTATTATATTTTTATAGCGCCCTTCTCCCGAAGGACTCAGGGCGGTGTACAGGGCAATAAATACGAAAACAGGATACAAAAGTTAAAAGCGATTAAATAAATGCCCAAGGTTAAAACAATAATTAAGATGTATTAAAACCCCAACCCTAACCCATCAGACCAGGTCAGACTGCTCAAATAGATACGTTTTTAGATCGCGCCAGAAGGAGCGAAGGTCGGGGGCCATCCGGAGCTCAACTGGCAAGCGGTTCCATAGGTCTGGTGCGCCCACAGAGAACGCTCTCCCCCTGGGGGCCACCAATCGACATTCTTTGATCGGAGGCACCCTGAGGAGGCCCTCTCTGTGGGAGCGCACTGGACAGAGGGAAGTTGACGCTGGCCGCAGGTGTTGCCGTAGGTAATCCAGACCCATGCTATGTAGGGCTTTGTAAGTCATTACTAACACCTTGAATCTCACCCGGAGGGCAACCGGCAGCCAATGCAGCTCGCGGAGCAAAGGTGTAACATGGGAGTATCGGGAAACCCCCAGCACAACTCGCGGGGCTGCATTCTGCACCAGTTGGAGCCTCCGAGTGGACTTCAACGGCAGCCCCATGTAGAGAGCATTACAGTAGTCTAGATGAGAAGTCATGAGCGCATGAGTGACTGTACGCAAGGCATCCCAGTCTAGATAGGGTCGCAACTGGCGCACCAGGCGAACCTGGGCAAAGACCCCCCTAGTCACAGCTCCAATATGCTCTTCTAAAGAGAGCTGTGAATCTAGAAGGACCCCCAAGTTGCGTGCCCTATCTACGGGGGGTAATAGCTCACCCCCCATGGCCAGAGATGGGATAATCGGAATTTCCCGGGATGCCGGCACGAACAGCCACTCAGTCTTGTCAGGGTTGAGTCAAAGCCTGTTCCTCCCCATCCAGACCCGAACTGCCTCCAGGCAGCGGGACATCACGTCAAGGGCATCACTGGGGTGGTTCGGGGCCGAAATAAAAAGCTGGGTATCATCAGCATATTGATGATACCCAACTCTGAAACCACGAATGAACTCACCCAGCGGCTTCATATAGATGTTGAACAGGAGAGGCGAGAGAACCGATCCTTGAGGAACTCCACAAATGAGAGGTCTCAAGGTCGATCTCTGCCCCCCTGCCCCCTTTGTCTTAACAAACTGACTTTCCCCCTCACTATGCAAGACCACAATTGGGGCCTGAACTTCCATCGCTGGGATCATTGTTAAGTGAATTGCGCCCAATTTTACAACTTTTTTTTCTGCCGTTGCTAAGCAAATGGCTGCGATCATTAAGGGCAGCACAAAGTTGTTAAGCAAATCTGGCCTCCCCCACTGATTTTGCTTGAATCACAAATGGCAATTATGTAACCCTGAGATACTGCAACTGTCACAAATACAGACCAGTGGCCAAACATCCAAATTTTGATCATGTGACTGTAAAGACGTTGCAGGGATCATTAATGTGAAGGGTTGGCTGTACGTTGCCTTTTTCAGCGCTGTTGCAACTTTGAATGGTCCCTAAATGAATGGTGGTAATTCAAGGACTGTATTACATTTTTGTACATTTCCTTGTACTGGGTAAGAGAAAACGTGGGTCATGAAAAACACCATTAAATTAATGTTGAGCCCACAAAAAAAATGGAAAGCGAGAGGACGCTCTGAAAGAAATCTTGAAATCAGGCTGCCTGAAAATAAAATATCAACTCGCTTTTCTGCTGTGCATAAGTGACATTGCAATTGTGGCTAAAGGACATTGGCGAAAAGTCAGGAAGAAAATATACATGGTCGGTAAGATTTCACACTGACGGGTGGTACATAATCAAATTGTCACCAATGATTTGGACGAGGGGACAGATGGGGAACTCATCAAATTTGCAGACCACACCAAGCTGGCAGGAATAGCCAACACTCCAGAAGACAGGCTTAAGTTACAGAAGGATCTGGACAGACTTGAATACTGGACGCTATCTAACAAAATGAGATTCAACGGTGAAAAAAAAGAAAGGTTCTACATTTAGGCAAGAAAAACCAAATGTACAGGTATAGTATAGGTGGTACCTTGCTCAATAGTAGTAACTGTGAGAGGGATCTTGGAGTCCTAGTGGACAATCACTTCAATATGAGCCAGCAGTGTGCTGCAGCTGCCAAAAAAGCCAACACAGTGCTAGGCTGCATTAACAGAGGGATAGAATCAAGATCATGTGAAGTGTTAGTGCCACTTTACAATGGCTTGGTAAGGCCACACGTGGAATACTGCATCCAGTTTTGGTCACCACAAGTATAAAAAAGATGTTGAGACTCTAGAAAGAGTAAGAGAAGAGCTACAAAGATGATTGGGGGACTGGAGGCTAAAACACATAAGGAATGGTTGCTGGAATTGGGTATGTCTAGTTTAATGAAGAGAAGGACGAGGGAGGACATGATAGCAGTCTTCCAATATCTGAGGGGCTGCCACAAAGAAGAGGGAGTCAATCTATTCTCCAAAGCACCTGAAGGCAGGACAAGAAGCAACGGATGGAAACTAACCAAGGATAGAAGCAACCTAGAACTAAGGAGAAATTTTCTGACAGTTAGAACAATTAATCAGTGGGAGAATCTGCCTCCAGAAGCTGTGAATGCTCCAACATTGAATGTTTGTAAGAAGAGATTGGACAGAGATTGGTATAGGGTTTCCTGCCTGAGCAGGCGGTTAGACTAGATGACCTCCAATGTCCCTTCCAACATCATCATCATCATCATCATCATCATCATCATCATCATGATCATTATTATTATTATTATTATTATTATTATTATTATTAATGAACAGTTGGGAAAAGATATGAAATTAAAGGAGCTGTCTGGAGAATTCTGGGAATTGAAGTCCACACATCTTCAAGCTGCCAAGGCTGAGAAACAGCGAGTTAAGCTGTTAGTACAGGTAAGTCCTTGACTTACACAATTGAGCCCAAAATTTCTCTTGTTAAGTGAGACATTTGTTAAGTCAGCTTTGCCCCATTTTACAACATTCCTTGCCACCGCTGTAAAAGTGGATCACTGCGGTTGTTACATTAGTAACCCGGTTGTTAAGTGAAATGTGGCTTCCCCATCGACTTTGCTTGTCAGAAGGTCGCCAAAGGTAATCACACGAACCCGGGACATAGCAACCATCGTAAATATGAGTCAATTGCCAAGCAGCTGGATTTTTATAGCGTGACCACTGCGATGCTAGTAAAAGTTGGAACTGTGAAAAACGGTCATAGGTCGCTTTTCTCAAAGCTGTTGTAGCTTTGAACCGTCACTAAATGAACTGTTGTAACTTGAGGACCACCTGTAGTAAAGTTGCTCCAGGCTCTTACTGTACAGTTTTATTCGGAGCTAGCCGTGGTGCTGACAGCACCCACGGGGAAAGCACGGATAATTTTTTGTACCCTGTATGGAGCTGTCCATGGTACTGATTTCCTTTCTTTTCGTTTTCCCAAACATCCTTGTTCACGAGGCAACTGGCCTTTCTTGGTTTTCCTTGGAAGACGTTTCAGACGTTTCGCTTCTCATCCAAGAAGCTTCCTCAGCTCTGACAGAAGGGTGGGGAATCCAGTCAGAGCTCTAAGAAGCTTCCTGGGTGAGAAGCGAAACGTCTTTGAAGCAAAACAAGAAAGTCCAGTGGCTGGCTCAGGACTTCTGGGAGTTGAAGTCCACGAGTCAGAAAAGAGCCAAGATTGCCTAGCCCTCGTATAGGGTTTCCTGCCTGAGCAGGGGGTTGGACTAGATGACCACCAAGGTCCCTTCCAACTTTATTGTTGTTATTGTTATTGTTGTTGTTGTTGTTGTTAATCCTGAAAGCTGTGATTGGATGATGCTGATGATTCTCGAAAAGAGAGAAATGAAAATTTTAAAAAACAAAAGGTATATAGCAATGTGTGAATTACTAGGAGCACTGATGCTTTTGCAAGGATAGATATTCATGGGGATGTAGCAAATGCTGTTGGTGTAAACCAGATTTAACTGTGTTTCCTCCTTTTGTCTCTGGAGATTCTCATCATCCAGGTCATGGTTGCCCCAAAGGTGCTCTTTCAGGAGGCAACTGGACTTTGGGACTGCCATGTCCTGGATGACTGAGAATCTATACAGACATTTAGTTAGGCCATTTGGAATGAGCACCCTTCGAATGGTGCGGGATTATGAACGGATTTCCAGAAAACAGACCACTACAGGAACCATTTGCCCTTCAGTTTGAGGTGTAGACAACTTAGACTCATCCCCAACATCTTCAACAGTGAAGGGACACAAGGCAGAAAACATCCTGCAGCCGAGAAGCTCCACACACATTTGCCCTACTCAAGTGACCCTAAACCTCCAGGTGGCCTCAATGACTCTCTAAAAACAAGGGTAGGGAACCTTGGTTCTTTGATGACTTGTGGACTTCAAGTCCCAGAATTCCTGGGTCAGCATGGCTGGTTCAGGAATTCTGGGTATTGAAGTCCACAAGTCATCAAAGAGCCAAGGTTCCCCACCCCTTGCTCTAAAACAGGGGTGTCAAACTCAATTTCATTGAGGGCCACATCAGCATTGCGGTTGCCCTCAGGGGGCCGGGTGGGCGTGGCCTACTGGGTGGGTGTGGCTAGAATGCATATGGCCTACTGGGTGGGCGTGGCTAAAGTGCATATGGCCTACTGGCTGGGCGTGGCCAGCTCTACATCGTTCGCATCAAGGGTGCCTATGGGGGCCTGGGCAGGAGTGGGACAGATCTGGGGGTCTCTGGCAGAAGGAGGGTCTCAGGGCCAGGGCCAAGGCAGTGGGGGCCGTTCCCTCACTGTTTCCAGGATGGCTTCGTGGGCCACATGAAACCACTTCGCGGGCCGGATCCGGCCCCCGGGCCTTGTGTTTGACATGTCTGCTCTAAAAGAATGCAAATGACCAGCTATTGGCAATCCTTCCATTTTCCAGATCGTCATGTCAGAGCTGAAGAAGCTTTTTGGATGAGAAGCGAAATGTCTTCAAAGAAAAAAACCAAGGAAGTCCAATTCCCTCCTGTGTTTCCTTTCATCTTCTTTATCTTTATCTTTATTAGACTTATATAACCGCCCTTCTCCCGTAGGACTCAGGGCGGTTCACAAGGTTTTTAAAATAACAATACAACAATTACAAAAATTAAGAGCAGTTAAAATGATCATATTTAGACCTTGAATAAATATAAAAATATAAAACCCCAGTTAAAATCCAATTAAAACCCCAATTAATACTCTCAGTCCAGGCCAGAAAGCTCAAAGAGCCAAGTCTTCAGGACCCGGCGGAATGAGCGAAGGTCAGGGGCAGTCCTAAGCTCTACGGGCAGCTGGTTCCACAGGGCAGGCGCCCCCACAGAGAAGGCCCTCCCCCTGGGTGTTATCCGCCGGCAATCTTTTACCAGCGGCACCCTGAGAAGACCCTCCCTGTGGGAGCGCACAGGACGAAGAGAGCTTGATGCCGGCAGCAGGTGTTCCCTCAGATATCCCAGACCCAAGCCATGTAGGGCTTTATAGGTCATCACCAGCACCTTGAATCTCACCCGGAGGGAAACCGGAAGCCAATGCAGCTCGCGGAGCAGAGGTGTTACATGGGAGTATCGGGAAACCCCCATCACAACCCGCACGGCTGCATTCTGCACCAGCTGAAGCCTCCGAGTGGTCTTCAAGGGCAGCCCCATGTAGAGCGCGTTGCAGTAGTCCAATCGGGAGGTCACGAGCGCATGGGTGACTGCGCGTAGGGCATCTCGGTCCAGGTAGGGCCGCAACTGGCGCACCAGGCAAACCTGGGCAAAGGCCCCCCTGGTCAGGGCTCCTTATATGGTCTTGAAAAATTTCCTCCTATTTCTTACTCCTTTTCTGGGTGCTGGAAAACATTGCTTAGCCTTAGCCTGAAAGAGAATATTGTGCTGGGAATTTAGGCACATATGTTAGGAGGAGGAGGAGGAGGAGGAGAATGACCTGGCGTATAGCCAAGGATTAGCAAGGGAGACATCCTTAATTGCAGAGATAACTTTCAACTCATAAAATTCCTGCTGGATTAATGAGGCTGAAGTGGAGGCTCATTTGTCTTCTGGGACAGGACTGGGTGGTAACAGGCTATGCTCAGTAGAGCAGTTGGTTCGTTAATGCTCCTGCTAGATGCTTGCAAATTCCCAAAGGTGCCATTGGCCCCAATGTTTTGTTCTCCTTACTGCATTACATTTTACAGAATAACAGTTGGAAGGGACCTTGGAGGTCTTCTAGTTCAACGCCCTGTTCAAGCAGGAAACCTTATATCTTTTCAGACAAATGGTTGTCCAGTCTCTTCTTAAAAACCTCCAGTGTTGGAGCACCCACAACTTCTGGAGGCAAGCTGTTCCGTTGATCAATTTTTCTAACTGTCATGAAATGTCTCCTTAACTCTACGTTGCTTCTCTCCTTGGTTAGTTTCCATCCGTTGCTTCTTGTCCTGCTTTCGGGCGCTTTGGAGAATAGCTTGACTCCCTCTTCTTTGTGGCAGACCCTGAGATACTGGAACACTGCTATCATGTCCCCCCTCACCCTTCTCTTCATTAAACTACACATACCCAATTCCAGCAACCGTTCCTTAGGTTTCATCCTCCATTCCCCTAATCATCTTTGTTGCTCTTCTCTGTACTGTTTCCAGAGTCTCAACATCTTTTTTATATTTGTGAAGGGGTCACTTTAATTTCCCACAAGGCAGCTAGTTATTTGGATGACTGAAAGTCAAAAAAACCCGATGTAAACATGGAAGACTGCTATCTTAATAAGAAGAGTAAAAACACCCTAAATTCCTCTGTGTGGAACTGCTAATTTTTCAGATTCAGACCATCACTTTCCCACACACCCCCTCAGAACGAGCACAATAGCTGCGTCCAGTTGCTATAAGAGTCCTTTAATGACTCTTTAAGAATTTCCATTGTTAAACAATAAAATAATAATAGAATAGAATAGAATAGAATAGAATAGAATAGAATAGAATAGAATAGAATAGAATAGAATAGAATAGAATAGAATAGAATAGAATAGAATAGAATAGAATAGAATAGAATAGAATAGAATCTAGAAGGGACCTTGGAGGTCTTCTAGTCCAGCCCCCTGCTCGGTCATCTCAGACAGGTGATTGTCCACTCTCTTCTTGAAAATTTCCAGTGATGGAGCGCCCACAATTTCTGGAGGCAAAGCTGTTCCACTGGTTGATTGTCCTCACTATCAGGAAGTTTCTCCTTAATTCCAGGTTGCTTCTCTCTTTGATCAGTTTCCAACCATTTTTTCTCGTCCTTCGCTCTGGTGCTTTGGTGAATAACCTGACCCCCTCTTCTTGGTGGCAGCTCCTCAAATACTGGAGCGCTGCTATCATGTCTTCTTCCATTTCTTCTTTTCTTTAGACTAGCCAAACCCAAGTCCTGCAGCCGTTCTTCGCATGTTTTAGCCTCCAGGCCTTTGATCATCTTAGTTGCTCTTCTCTGATTTTTCCCCCCCAAACTCTCAACACTTTTTTTGTGATACGGTGACCAAAAGGCGCTTGTTAAGTGAATCACACCTGGGTTTATGACAATTTCTGCCACAGTAAGTAAGCAAATCATTGCAGTTGTTAAGGGAACCATGAGGTCGCTTAGGAAATCCACCTTCTCCCCCCCACTTGACTTTGCTTATTACAAGCCAGTTGGGAAAGTCTCAAATGTTGATCACATGACCCCAGGAATGTTACAGCTGTTGTACATGCATGCCACTCACCACATGCCCAATTTTGATCACATGACCACGGGGGAATGCTGCAATGGTCCTAAGTGCAAGGACCAGTTGTATGCCGGGGTTGTTTTTTCCCCCCCAGTGTCACTGTAATTTCAAATGGTTGCTAAATGAAGGGTTTTGAAGTCGGGGACTGCGTCTAGGAGAGAAAATCTTCCTGATGGGAAGATGTGGACCAAACTCTGGGGCAGTCTGGAGATGAGCAGTTGGACGGCCAACACTCAAGGAAGATTCGACAGGCTTTCCTGGACATCCTACAGGGCTGGATTAGATGACCTTTGCTATCCCTTTCAAATCTGCAGGTCTAGGAGGTAACAAATCCGCACTAAGATTGCTGTAATTTGGCATTACCCTACTTTAGAGGGAGCACGATGGGAAAGGTTGCCCTGACTGTTATGTATTGGACTTGTGGTGTTACACCACGTGCGTTGCTGGAGCAGCTAACGGCTCTCCAGCAACCCAGACAAGCCGTCTCCGGTCCTGTAATTGGTTAGCCCCAGGCGGCAAGAGTAGGTTCAAACCTATTGGCTGCCACCTAGGGGCTAGACTAGATATTGTGGCCAGTTGCGGCCCAAGTTCCAGTACAGTTCCAGCAAGAATAAAAGCACTCCGTTGGGGTGGGTGGGTGGGGGAGGTGGAAGCAGTGGCGGCAGGGCACTCTGTGCAGGAGGAGGGGGTGGTAAGCAGCAGGGTTTTGTGGCTCCCGGCTTTTTATTTTCTCCAGGAAATGGGTCCAAATGGCTCTTTGAGTCTTTAAGGTTGCCGACCCCTGGTTGGAAACTGATCAAAAGACAGAAGCAACCTGGAATTAAGGAGAAACTTCCTGACAGTGAGGACAATTAACCAGTGGAACAGCTTTGCCTTCAGAACTCGTGGCTGCTCCATCACAGGAGGTTTTTAAGAAGAGACTAGACAGTCACTTGTCTGAAATGGTATATACTAGGGTTCTCCTGCTTCAGTAGGAGACTGGACTAGAAGACCTGTTAGGTCCCGTCCAGCTGCTATTCTATTCTATTCCTTATTCTATTCTATTCTATTCTATTCTATTCCATTCCATTCCTTATTCTATTCTATCCTATCCTACTATTCTCTATTCTATTCTATTCTATTCTATCCTATCCTATTCCATTCCATTCCATTCCATTCCATTCCATTCCATTCCTTATTCTATTCTATTTTCCATATTCTATTCTATTCCTTATTCTATTCTATTCTTCAATATCTATTCTATTCCATTCTTATTCTATTCTACTCTATTTTCCATATTCTGTTTTATTCTATTCCTTATTCTATTCTATTCTTTATTCTATTATATTCTCCAATATCTATTCTATTCTATTCCTATTCTATCCCATCCCATCCCATCCCATTATTCTATTCTATTCTATTCTATTCTATTCTATTCTATTCTATTCTATTCTATTCTATTCTATTCTATTCTATTCTGTTCTGTTCTGTTCTGTTCTGTTCTGTTCTATTCTATTCTATTCTATTCTATTCTATTCTATTCTATTCTATTCTATTCTATTCTATTCTATCCCATCCCATCCCATCCCATTATTCTATTCTATTCTATTCCTTATTCTATTCTATTCTATTCCTTATTCTATTCTATTCTATTCTATTCCTTATTCTATTCTATTCTATTCTATTCCTTATTCTATTCTATTCTATTCTATTCTATTCTATTCTATTCTATTCTATTCTATTCTATTCTATTCTATTCTATTCCTTATTCTATTCTATTCTATTCTATCCCATCCCATCCCATTATTCTATTCTATTCTATTCTATTCTATTCTATTCTATTCTATTCTATTCTATTCTATTCTATTCTATTCTATTCTATTCTATCCCATCCCATCCCATTATTCTATTCTATTCTATTCCTTATTCTGTTCTATTCTATTCCTTATTCTATTCTATTCTATTCTATTCTATTCTATTCTATTCTATTCTATTCTATTCTTCTATTCTATTCTATTCTATTCTATTCTATTCTATTCTATTCTATTCTATTCTATTCTATTCCTTATTCTATTCTATTCTATTCTTCTATTCTATTCTATTCTATTCTATTCCTTATTCTATTCTATTCTATTCCTTATTCTATTCTATTCTATTCTATTCTATTCTATTCTATTCTATTCTATTCTATTCTATTCTATTCCTTATTCTATTCTATTCTATTTTACTCCTTATTCCATTCTATTCTATTCTATTCTATTCTATTCTATTCTATTCTATTCTATTCTATTCTATTCTATTCTATTCTATTCTATTCTATTCTATTCCTTATTCTATTCTATTCTATTCCTTATTCTATTCTATTCTATTCTATTCTATTCTATTCTATTCTATTCTATTCTATTCTATTCCTTTCCATTCCATATATTCTATTCTATTCTATTCTATTCTATTCTATTCTATTCTATTCTATTCTATTCTATTCTATTCTATTCTATTCTATTCTATTGTATTCTATTCCATTCCATTCCATTCCATTCCATTCCATTCCATTCTATTCTTATTCCATTCCATTCTTATTCTATTCTACTATTTTCCATATTCTATTCTATTCTATTCTATTCTATTCTATTCTATTCTATTCTATTCTATTCTATTCTATTCTATTCTATTCTATTCTATTCTATTCTATTCTATATTCTAATTTTCCATATTGTATTCTATTCTATTCTATTCTTAAGCAGAAGTGAATTTTGCCCCATTTTACGATTTTTCCTGCCACAGTTGCTAAGTGAATCATTGCAGTTAAGTTAGTAACAAGGTTACTAATCTTGCTTTCCCCATTGACTTTGCTTGTCAGGCCACAAAAAGTAATCACATGACCCCGGGACACTACCATGGTCATAAATACACCCCAGTGGCCGTGTGTCTGAATTTTGATCACATGACCGTGGAGGATGCTACAATGTTCGCAAGGGTGAAAAATGGGCATAAGTCCCATTGTATCTTCAGTCACTAAAAGAATGGTTGCAAGTCACGCACGACCTGTTTTATCTGTTTTGTGGAGTGTTTAAACCTGAAACCAACACTTCCCCCCTCTTTTCTCTCTCTCTCCTTTGTCATCAAGGGACACAAATATGTTTAATTTGGATTTATCAAGTTCTTGAAAAGTGCACAAGAGGCTGGATATTAAAAGAGGTCTTGTTTCTTTTGGGGCTTAGAATCTAAAAATGACTTTTACATTCAGGGCAGGGTCTGGATAGGTTGATCTACTCATTTATATTCTTACAGGGAGATATTTTTGAAAGTGACTTTCTGTCTATATTTGTGCATTTTTGTTCCTACACATTTAGGGGGAAAATGAATATCTCTGAACCGGAAGGCTGGAAATTTGGTTTTGCTAACAAAGAATTAAAGGGAGACTGATATGCATTTCAAACTTATTTGCATATCAGACTGATGAGAACAAATAAGTTTGAAATGCATATCAGTCTCCCTTTAATTCTTTGTTAGCAAAACCAAAAAAATTACACATACACACACACACACATACACACACACACACTCATATACATTTACAGATACACATACACATACATACTCTGTTGTTTCCACTCTGTGTGCAGTTCACAAATCATGCAAGACCACAATCAAGTGTAATTCGAGATTTGAATCCACAAATCCTGGTTTATAAGGCACAAGCTAAAATTATGGGGTTTGAAAATTGTGATCTCTGTCAAAATTGCTTGGCGTGCTTTGAACACGCAAGCTAATTTGGCTAGGGAATTCTTTCCACATGTGCTTGAATAAGAGTGTAGAGCATCCCAGAAAATGAACCAAGAAAAATGAACAAGTGATTCCAAGACACGTTTTCCATCTTAAAATATAGCAAGTGCCAACGAAGGCTTGATATAAAACCTAGTTCTTACAACATCCTGGCCCAGGGGTAGGCAACCTTGGCTCTTTTATGACTCAGGGACTTCAACTCCCAGAATTCCTGAGCCAGCATGGCTCAGCTTGGAAACCTCTCCCTTTCCCCTCAGCATGGCTGGCTCAGGAATTCTGGGAGTTGAAGTCCACGAGTCATAAAAGAGCCAAGGTTGCCTACCCCTCACCAAGATGGTGTTTACTTCCTTTTTCCAGCAGAAAAAAAAGTCCATAATTTCGAACTTTTGTAAGGGGTGCGAGAAGACATCAGAAACGTTCCAGGGATGCGGGGTGTAGAAAAGGTTGGGAGCCGCTGACCTAATAGGACTGTATTGCTATTATCCTTCACATCCTTCCTATTGCCTATTCCTTATCTTCTTATGACTGTAACTCTATGGCAGGGGTAGGCCACCTTGGCTCTTTGATGACTCGTGGACTTCAACTCCCAGAATTCCTGAGCCAGCATGGCTCAGCTTGGAAACCTCTCCCTTTCCCCCTCAGCATGGCTGGCTCAGGAATTCTGGGAGTTGAAGTCCACGAGTCATAAAGCAGCCTAGAGCAGGGGTAGGCCACCTTGGCTCTTTTATGACTCGTGGACTTCAACTCCCAGAATTCCTGAGCCAGCATGGCTCAGCTTGGAAACCTCTCCCTTTCCCCTCAGCATGGCTGGCTCAGGAATTTTGGGAGTTGAAGTCCACGAGTCATAAAAGAGCCAAGGTGGCCTACCCATGTCCTAGCCTATGTACCTGTCAGACCTGCACCAGTCCAATCCCTTAGGAAAGAAAAGCCCTCGACTCCATTTGGTTAAAGCAAAGGGTTCTTTTACTAAGGATGTTGGTTGCAGTAAAGTCAAGCCAGCTCTGAAATCTACCCTGCTTGCCAGATACAAAAATAAGTGGTAGGTTTGCCTCCAGCCCATCCCTCTCTCCCTATCCCCCCTGTGACCAGTCTGTTTCTAGCCAACCGGAGCTCGCCAAGATGCTTTGAGAACTCTTGAGATCTTTATAGGTAATATGCAAATTTCTCAGGGTGCCTGGCCATGGGATGCTGGTACAAACAGGATCTGTCTCCTCTGGTCCCTCTTACCTGTCATTCTGGGGGTCCCCTCTCAATTTTCTGTCTGTCACACACACACACACACACACACACACACACACACACACACACAAAGCTTTATTGTCCTTTCATCCTTCCCCCTTTCTGTCAACTCTGCAAGCGAATTTGGCTGAAGCCATTTTCCCTTCGTTTTCGGTTTGCCACAGAATTGGGAGGGAAGGGATGAGTGTTTTTTAGTTAGTCAAAACAATGGATTGTCCTGTGGGAACCAAGGTCATTGCTGATTGCATTTTGGCGGGCCAAAGCTTCTGTTAGAAAGCCCAGGCAAGTAGTTAATTGGGGAATGTGACTCATGACACTTTACTGGGGTGGTAAGTTCAACTTTGCAACACTGTTATGTCTGGGAGGGGATTTCAGTCTTGGGTTCACTTCTGATCGTGCTGATACTATGTAGCCAAATAAATATGTTCTTTAAGGAAACTTTTTTTGCCTCGGAGTTCTTTTTTACTGGTCTCATCTATCGGAATCATGACACTTTCTTCTTTTGATGCCAGGATGCCTGTGAGGCGCCAAGACGAACGAAGCAGAGCTGACAGCACCACAGTATACCAGCTACACCATCTGAGATCGCATCGCAACCAAAGGAAACCATATTATAGCTTGGTGAAATCGTCTCACACGATCCACACTCAGTTATAAGGTTGCCTGTTTGAAACAAGATTCCAATGTTGAGACCCAAGCCATCCTGACTGAAATAACACATCAGTTTACGCCGAAGACTCCTGCTCCGTACAGGCAGTCCTTGATTTATGATCATAATTGAGCCCAAAATATCTGTTGCTAAGCAAAATGATTGTTATGAGTTTTGCCCCATTTCACAAGCTTTCTTGTCACAGTTGTTAGGCTGGTAACACAGTTAAGTGAATGTGGTTTCCCTGTTGACTTTGCTTGTCAGAAGGTTGCAAGAGGCGACCACATGACCCCAGGACTCTGCAATTGTCATAAGTACCTGCCAGTTGCAAGCATCTGAATTTTGATCATGTGACTGTGGGGACGCTGCAATAGGGTGAAAATTGGTCACAAGCACGGGTTGGCAACCCACGGCTCTGCAGCCACATGCGACTCTTTCAGCCTTCTCCTACAGCTAGCTCCCAGTCATCCTCCATTTGCAGAGAGACAGAGACAGAGGCATTTGCGCTTCCCTTCTCTCTCTCTCTCTCTCTCTCTCTCTCTCTCTCTCTCTCTCTCTCTGTGTGTAAAAAAGAGAGTGGCCTCACACTGTTCTCCGACAAGCTGACAAGCTTATTGGGCAGGGCTCCTGCCTTTGCTGCGTCTCCGCAGGAAGCAGGAAGCAGCAGAAAGCAGAAAGCAGCAACTTTCTCTCTCTCTCTCTCTCTCTCTCTCTCTCTCTCTCTCTCTCTCTCTCTCTCTCATACACACACACACACTGTCTCACACACACACAGAGTGGGAGGACTGGCAGACCAAGGGCAGGAGAGCCAGCGCAATAAGAATGTGTGTCAGCTTGTCAGAGAACAGCGTGAAGCCAGCTTGCCAGGTGAGCAGAAGATCAGAGAGAGGGAGAGGGAGGGGGGAGAGAGAGGGAGGGAAAGAGAAGGAGGGAGGGAGGGAGAGAGAGAGAGAGAGAGAGAAAGAGAACAAACTCATGCACAACAGCCTCTATTTCTTTTTAATTAAACTCTTCAATCAAGCTCCCCCTTTTGTGCGCGCACGAGAGAGAGAATTTTGTGGCTCCCAGTGTTTTCTTTTCTCTGGGAAACGGGTCCAAGTGGCTCTTTGAGCGTTTAAGGTTGCCGACCCCTGGTCACAAGTCAGTTTTTTCAGTGCCTCTGTAATCCTTCCATTTCCCCTCCAGTCAGTTGGAACTGAGGAAGCTTCTTGGGTGAGAAGCGAAACATTTTCAAAGACAAAAAAAAAACCCAAGAAAGTCCAGGGGAAAAAAAACACCTTTGGGACAGCCAGGCCCCTTTTTGGCTAATCAACAAACTGAAGTTTGCATTGTCCCTCCAAACAAAACTTGGAAATCACTTGCAACTGCCTTGCCTGAACTGGGAAATCAGATGTCAGCCTGGGAAAAGACAAGGGCTGACAGGCCCAAACCCTTAAGAGACTCTTACTCTAAAACACAAGTTAAAGGTAAAGGTTTCTCCTGTCCAGTCATGTCCTACTTCAGTGGCTGTTGATTTTCTTTGTTTCTTAACCGAGGAAGCCAGTGTTTTCTGAAGAGTATACGCCAAACGCGCATGGAACACTGTTATTTTCACACCAAAGTGGTACCTATTTATCTACTCGCATTGTCAGAACCCCTATTTCTCCTCTTTCCTGTTCATTCTTCTCATTTTCAGGTGGGGGAAGGGGGACCTATGGGCATTCTGCAGTATAGTTCCTTTGCTTTGTTCCTTCCTCTTTGATGTATCTTTCTCAGGGTGACAATGGAATGTGCCTCCGGCCATCTGCGTTACTTCCAGGTGGAGGGGAAGAAGACACGGAGAGACACGGACAACATTGAGAACGGCACCTTATCGGTTCTTTCCCACAACAATTTGACACCTATGGATTGGCTCTGTTTGAACCGGCCAGATGGACAGCTGGGGGTGGGGGTTTGAATGGTTTCTTTTAATCTACTGTTTCGCGCGCGGGAAATCCTCAGATCCTGCCTGACTTTCCTACTTGTCAATACCTTCCAATAAAAGTTCCCTTTGAAGCAATGCAAGTTTCAAGAGTTCGGCTTTCTTGGGAGGTTTGACCGAGGCAGGTCCTTACACACATTTTGCGTGCTTTCAAAATGCTAGGTGGCAGGAGCTGAGGCAAGGAATGGGAGCTCATTCCATCATGTAGCAAGCTCAGCGTCTTTAACCGCTGAGCCATCCCACCCCTTAACCCTAACACAGCAACTCAATCAGAACAACCTGCCAATCTGATTTTGTGTACTTGCTCGTCATCAAATGTACATCCAAGGGGCATCAGACACCAAACCTCAATTCCTGGGGGGTGGGGGGAAACACTACCTACTTTGCTACCGAAACTGGGACAGGGAGAGGCAGAAATGGGGTCACAAGGACCAGAAGTGGAACTAAATTGATATCCCAGAGGCCTCACTTGCTTGCATAATTCAATTGTCTCTACCAGATATAATTGAGATAACTTATTTTAACCTAAATTCCAGATTAATTTGTAGATGCATGCACTCCTCAACTTACAGCAGTTCATTTAGCAACCCAAGTTTACAACGGCACCAGAGAAAGTGAATGATGAGTGTGAAGTATTTCACCCTTACAATTCTTGCACGGTCACCAAAATTCAGACGCTTGGCAACTGACTCGTATTTATGACAGCGGCAACTTTTGTGACTTTCTGACAAGCAAAGTCAAGGGGGGAAGCCACATTTGCTTAACAACCGGGTCGCTAATTTAAACAATGGCAGTGATTGGCTTCACTTCTAACCAGTAAGGTCGTAAAATGGGACAAAGCTCACTTAACCAATGTCTCACTTAGCAACGACAGTTTTGAGTTCTACTGTGGTCGTAAGTTGAGGACTACCTGTATCTGATTGTAGATACCTAATGCTATAAAATGCTACAGGAGCTGTATCTCCCCCAATTAGAGCAGGGGTGGGGAACGAGGGCCCCTTTATGACCTGTGGACTTCAACTCCCAGAATTCCTGAGGCAGCATGAGGAAAGATGACCCTTTTATGAACTGTGGACTTCAACTCCCAGAATTCCTGAGGCAGCGTGAGGAAAGATGACCCTTTTATGAACTGTGGACTTCAACTCCCAGAATTCCTGAGCCAACGTGAGGAAAGATGATCCTTTTATTTATTTTATTTTTTTTATTTTAATTCCATTTATATCCCGCCCTTCTCCGAAGACTCAGGGCGGCTTACAAGCTTAGCAGTAGCCTTCATTCTATGTATATGCCTGCTTATTAGGGCTTTCACACACCTCCCAAGCGGCATTATTACAAAGTCAGCTTAATTGCCCCCAACAATCTGGGTCCTCATTTTACCTACCTCGGAAGGATGGAAGGCTGAGTCAACCTTGAGCCTGGTGGGATGCGAACCTGCACTAATTGCAGGCAGCTGGTGTTACTTAAGGAGGCATTAGCCCACTGCTCCACCAAGGCTCCTTATGATTTGTGCACTTCAACTCCCAGAATTCCTGAGGCAGCGTGAGGAAAGATGACCCTTTTATGACTTGTGGACTTCAACTCCCAGAATTCCTGAGGCAGCGTGAGGAAAGATGATCCTTTTATGACTTGTGCACTTCAACTCCCAGAATTCCTGAGGCAACGTGAGGAAAGATGACCCCTTTATGACTTGTGGACTTCAACTCCCAGAATTCCTGAGGCAACGTGAGGAAAGATGACCCCTTTATGACTTGTGGACATCAACTCCCAGAATTCCTGAGGCAGCATGAGGAAAGATGACCCTTTTATGACTTGTGGATTTCAACTCCCAGAATTGATGAGCCAACACGGCTGGGTCCGGAATTCTGGGTGTTGAAGTCCACAGCTCGTAAAGGGGCCATCGTTGTCCACCCCTGAACTAGAATTTTTACATAGCTCCTATTTCTTGACTTACAATCCAAGCATCTATCTCCTACACTTACACGCACCCCTCTCCGTTCTCCACTTTTAATCCCTTCCCAAACACATTTGCAGATGGAGGCCCCTCGTGTCCTGTGCTCGGTGAAGTAGCCGTTTCACAGCCACTCAGAGCCCTGCAAAGCCTTTCCTCGGGCATGGAGTTTCTGGTGTGTCACGAGAATATCCCTTCTTCCAAAGCTCTTCCCTCACGCCGGGCACTGAAACGGTTTCTCGCCGGTATGGGCTCTCTCGTGGATGACCAGACACGTCTGCTGGCTGAAGCTCTTGCCGCACTCGGTGCACTTGTACAGCTTCTCCCCGATGTGCGTCCTCCAATGGTTCACCAGGAACTGCTTCCTGCTGAAGCCGCGCTCGCAGTCGGGGCAGAGGTAAGGTTTCTCGCCCGTGTGGGTCCGCTCGTGCTTGATGAGGTCCGATTTAGAAATGAAGCCCTTGCCGCAGTGGGCGCAAACGTAGGGTTTCACGCCAGTGTGGATCCGCTCGTGCTTTAGGATGTAGGACTTGTGGCTGAAGCTCTTCCCGCAATACACGCAGCGATAAGGCCGCTCGCCCGTGTGCGACCGCTGGTGTTCGATCAGCTTGGAGGGCCACGCAAAGCCTTTCCCACAGTCCGGGCATTTTTTCAATCGCTCGTCTTGGATCCTGGGCTGGATTCCACCTCTGCCTCCCCTGGCCTGCTGGAAACTTAGTGAAGGGGCAATAAAGCCGTCTTTCCTCTTTGCCATGTAGCTTCCTGGCTGGCTTTCGGAGGCTTCCTCTGGTTCAGGTGTACAGGACCCACATTGATCAGCTCTTCTGCAGAGAATCATCCCCTGTGATCCTGGTTCTGAAGGATTCTCCGAGGCCTCCTCAGGCACCTGCTCATCACCTGTTGGGAAGGAGACAAGACCGGGCTCATTCTCTGATCTAAACTGTCAGAACTGCCACCTCACGCTTGCGCTCCGCTTCGTTTGGTGCCAGTTTGCCATGAACTCCCGGGGAGAAGATGGGAGGAGGGGAGGGGGGGAAGGATTTAGGGATAACAAACAGTTTGTTGTATCTGCCAGAGACACGGCTTCAAGGTCAACCAGCTGGGAACGGAATGCAGCTGTACACCAACCCCCACTTTTGACTGCAGAGAAGAGCGACAAAGATGATTTAGGGGACTGGAGGCTAAAACATATAAGGAACGGCTGCTGGAATTGGGTAGGTCTAGTTTAATGAAGAGAAGGACGAGGGGGGACATGATAGCAGTGTTCCAATATCTCAGGGGCTGCCACAAAGAAGAGGGAGTCAAGCTATTCTCCAAAGCACCCGAAGGCAGGACAAGAAGCAACGGATGGAAACTAACCAAAGAGAGAAGCAACCTGGAGCTAAGGAGAAACTTCCTGACAGTTAGAACAATTAATCAGTGAAACAACCTGGCTCTAGAAATTGTGAATAGTTTTTAAGAAGAGGCTGGACAACCATTTGCCTGAAATGGTATCGGGTTTCTTGCCTGAGCAGGGGGTTGGACTAGATGACCTCCAAGGTCTATCCTATCCTATCCTATGCTATCCTATCCTATCCTATCCTATCTCCTATATCCTATCCTATATCTTACCCTACCCTACCCTACCCTATCCCAAAAACATCTTCTTTGAATTTTGTTGGACATTGGGGGGCAAGCAAAGGGAAGCACTTAAGGGAGGGTAAAATTACACTTGGGAATTTTGGTGTGCAATTTTCAGTTCTGGCTTTGCTGTACTGCAGAGGTCCCCAAATTTTTGGGCACCAGGGACCGTTGCACGGAGACAGGTTTTGTGTGCTGCCTGCATCCTGCGGACGGGGCTTTGCTTGTTTTTGAGGACCGGTGGCTGGAATGCTGCGGTCCAGTACCGGTCCACGGACCAGAGGTTGGGGACCCCTGCTCTCCTGCGCTTCACTGGTATCGTTCACTGGTGACAAGGATGAGCAGAGCAACCCTTGAGCGAAAGAGAGCTTGCACAAAAACAAAGAGGATACTGAGAATAGTTAAGTTTACACAGCAACCACACAGATACACTGAGGTGTGTACAAAAGTTTTACTTGTGGGATAAGACAATAGCACAGTCCAGGAAAAAACAGTCCAGGTCATACACGCGTAATGAAAAGACAGCAGATAACAACAGTCCAAGGATTATCCGATACAGAGTCTTCTTACCAGTCCATAAATCAAACACAGTTCTACAGGTTTAGCAAAACAGTAGCAAACCCACAAACCACGATAAACAGCAAGTAACAGCAAGCGAGAGTGAACATAACAGAGAGAGAGAAGCTATGTCTCTAGCTCCCTCTGATGGCCGTAGGAAATAGCGCTGGCCAATCATTAGAAGGTATGATGCAATGCATTACATAGTTAAAGTGATACATTACAGTTCTATAACAATGATACAATCGTAATTCATATATATTGCCCACCCAACCAGTTAGGCCACAGACATATACCTAACAACTGGTATACGATACTTTTCCCAGCAAATGGAGTTAAGGATTGTTCTTGCTTAGAGGTTCAAGACCTGCAAAAATAGATCTGTGGCTTGATATGTATGACAGATAGATAACTGTGAAAATCCAACCCAACACGGAAGACAAAGGGAATGGCAGTGAGGGATAGAAGGGAGAACAGCTACTGATCGGATAAGAGGGGCTTGAGTCCTGGGAAGGGATATGACCGAAGTCCAGGCAATCCTCGACCTAAAAACAGCTTGTTTAGTCACTGAAGCTACAACAGCACTGACAAAAATGGCTTAGGACTGTTTTTCAGACCTATGGCACCCCCCAGGGTCGCGTGATCTAAATTCAGACACTTGGCAACTGATTCATATTTATGATGGTTGAAGCAAAGACAAGCGAATGCTGGCTGGCTGAGGAATTGTGGGAGTTGAAGCCCACAAATCTTAAACATTCGCCACGTTTGGAGAGCCTCGTTCTAAGCCAGGGGTCTTCAAACTTGGCCCTTTTATGACTTGTGGGCTTCAACTCCCAGAATTCCTCAGCCAGCGTGCCTGACTGAGGAATTCTGGGAGTTGAAGTCCACTCCTCTTAACGTCCATATCGGGGGTCTTCAAACTTGGCCCTTTTATGACTTGTGGGCTTCAACTCCCACAATTCCTCAGCCAGCGTGCCTGACTGAGGAATTCTGGGAGTTGAAGTCCACTCCTCTTAAAGTCCATATCAGGGGTCTTCAAACTTGGCCCTTTTATGACTTGAGGGCTTCAACTCCCAGAATTCCTCAGCCAGCGTGCCTGACTGAGGAATTCTGGGAGTTGAAGTCCACTCCTCTTAAAGTCCATATCAGGGGTCTTCAAACTTGGCCCTTTTATGACTTGTGGACTTCAACTCCCAGAATTCCTCAGCCAGCGTGCCTGACTGAGGAATTCTGGGAGTTGAAGTCCACTCCTCTTAAAGTCCATATCAGGGGTCTTCAAACGTGGCCCTTTTATGACTTGTGGACTTCAACTCCCAGAATTCCTCAGCCAGCGTGCCTGACTGAGGAATTCTGGGAGTCGAAGTCCACTCCTCTTAAAGTCCATATCAGGGGTCTTCAAACGTGGCCCTTTTATGACTTGTGGGCTTCAACTCCCAGAATTCCTCAGCCAGCGTGCCTGACTGAGGAATTCTGGGAGTTGAAGTCCACTCCTCTTAAAGTCCATATCAGGGGTCTTCAAACTTGGCCCTTTTATGACTTGTGGGCCTCAACTCCCAGAATTCCTCAGCCAGCGTGCCTGACTGAGGAATTCTGGGAGTTCAAGTCCACTCCTCTTAATGTCCATATCAGGGGTCTTCAAACTTGGCCCTTTTATGACTTGTGGGCTTCAACTCCCAGAATTCCTCAGCCAGCGTGCCTGACTGAGGAATTCTGGGAGTTGAAGTCCACAAGTCACAAAAGGGCCAAGTTTGAAGACCCCTGTTCTAAGCGATGATTTGTCTGCTGAATAAAACCTAATTGCCCAGGTTAGCAAATCTGCTAGCCACATCAAACAAAAGAAGCCAGAATCAAGCCAACCCAGAAATTCATGGCTACAGAAGGGAGCCCCATTACCCAGAGATGCGACATCCTTGTCTTCCTCCTCTTGTTTGATTTCACCTAACATGACCTTCTGCCAGGAATCAGACGACGCTTCCTCCGCCTCCTGAAAGCAGATCGTCTCTTCTTGGAAGAATCTCATCCTCTGCAATGGAAGTCCAGGTATCACAGAGCAAGCAGCCACAATTAACCAACACATTTCAGGAGCAGGCCATCTTAACCGCAAAAGGACTGGCCAAGGCTTCTTTGGCAAGGAGAAAATCTCCAAGCGACTGAAAATAGTTAACAGGAAAAGTGAGGGAAGAATTAGGCTATCTGCATGCCCAGCGTAGATATCTAGAGCAGAAACCTCCAGACTTTCCATGCTCACGGCCCGGAGGAAAGAAGAGCAGCTTCCAAATTGGTGCGCGCACATGCAAATGGGGCCGCACACACCTGCCGGGCACTAGCAGCCCCGTTCGTGCCTGCACAAATGGGCTGTGCACACCCGCCCGGCGTCAGAGGCCCCATTCACGCCCGCGTGCATGCACAAACGGGGCCACGGTTGCTAGCGCGAGTGGGGGGTGGAAAGTGTGCACGCATGTGTGCGCGCATTGGTCGGCCATTTCCGTGGCCTGCGGGCCAAGAGGCCACGGCCTGGTAGTGGGCCATGGCCCATAGGTTGGGGACCCCTGATCTAGAGCGTTGCTCAAAGTCAGCAACTTTTAAGATGTGTTGACTTCAACTCCCAGAATTCCTCAGCCAGCCAAGTTGCCGAGCTTGAGAAATACTGAGCTACACCATATTTCAACGAAATAAAAAGGTAAAGGTAAAGGTTCCCCCGCACATGCGTGCTAGTCGTTTCCGACTCTAGGGGCTGGTGTTTCAAAGCCGAAGAGCCAGCGCTTCTCCGAGGACGTCTCCGTGGTCATGTGGCCGGCATGACTAGACGCCAAAGGCGCACGGAACACTGATAGTCGGCAGTTTGGCGGGTCGAATCCCGAGGGCCGCGTAGCAGAGTGAGCGCCTGTTACTCGTCCCAGCTTCTGCCAACCTAGCAGTTCGAAAGCACGTAAAAATGCAAGTAGGAAAATAGGGACCACTACGGTGGGAAGGTAACAGCGTTCCGTGTGCCTTTGGTGGCATCTAGTCATGCCGGCCACATGACAACGGAGATGTCCTCGGACAAGCGCTGGCTCTTCGGCTTTGAAACGGAGATGAGCACCGGCCCCTAGAGTTGGAAATGACTAGCACGCATGTGCGGGGGGAACCTTTACCTTTTACCTTATAAACTAGGAAACTCCCCGTCAAAGAATGGCTTTTTCTAAATAGAACTGGTTACATTTATTTTAAGATTTGTTGACTTCCTCTGTGCAGAGAGATTTAATTAATTTAATTGCTCACTACTACTCATGTCTCATTCTAGCAGTCTGACTTTGATTTCTTAGTCTAGAGCTGAGAGCCAGCTTCTATACCAAAGGAGAACTAGAATCTGGGTTTCCTTAACCTCAACCTTAACCACTACACTATACTAAGAGACAGACAGACAGACCTAGATAAGATAGATACGGATAGATGGATGAACAGCTAGACAAGACACATATAAATACACACACTCTCACACATACACATACGTACACACACAAAATGAGCCTAAAGAACAATTACATGCAACCAAATCAATGACAATGTTGGGTGCACGATTCTAAAATGTTAAAACCAGTAAACACCTTGCCTTGCAAGAAATAAAACAGATTTTTAAGTTTCAACCATTATCACATTTAGCTTGTTGTCTATTTTATTTGCAGTGTTTTATGATGGTACAATACTTAAGTAAACAGAATAGCCAAAGCGGATGTTACTAATAGTACTTTAAAAAATAAAAAGCTGAAATGCAACTTAATAATATTTTAGGGAGGATGAGGCTCATAACGATAACATCCTACTGTGTTCCGGCAAGCTATTAAATGTTATTTTTACAATTAAACCATTAGCTTTATCACTCTCCTGCCTTTTCTGTTTTTGTTAAGGATATTTTTTTTCCCAAACACTGCATCCCCGACTGCTTCGGTTGGGAGTTTGCAGTGTCTCCCCAGGACACACAACCACAGGTCCAGCTTGCTCAACTCTAAAGCAAAACAAACCACATTGTGGCTGGGCTCTTTTGTGTGAACCCAACCGGGGTTGATAATAATAATAATAATAATAATAATAATAATAATAATAATAATAATAATAAGAATAAGAATAAGAATAAGAATAAGAATAAGAATAAGAATAAGAATAAGAATATGAATAAGAATGGTTGTTGTTGTTAGTTGCGAAGTCGTGTCCAACCCATCACGACCCTATGGACAACGTTCCTCCAGGCCTTCCTGTCCTCTACCATCTTCTGGAGTACATTTAAGCTCACGCCTACTGCTTCAGGGACTCCATCCAGCCACCTCATTCTCTGTCGTCCCCTTCTTCTCTTGCCCTCAACCTTTCCCAGCATTAGGCTCTTCTCCAGGGAGTCCTTCCTTCTCATGAGGTGGCCAAAGGATTTGAGTTTCAACTTCAGGATCTGGCCTTCTAAAGAGCAGTCAGGGTTGATCTCCTCTAGGACTGACCGGTTTGATCGCCTTGCAGTCCAAGGGACTCGCAGGACTCTTCTCCAGCACCAGAGTTCAAAGGCCTCAATTCTTTGGCGCTCAGCCTTTCTCATGGTCCAACTTTCACAGCCATACATTGCAACTGGGAAGACCACAACCTTGACTATACGCACTTTTGTTGACAGGCTGATGTCTCTGCTTTTTAGTGTGCTGTCTAGATTTGCCATGGCTTTCCTCCCCAGGAGCAAGCGTCTTTTAATTTCTTGGCTACAGTCCCCATCTGCAGTGATCTTGGAGCCCAGGAAAATAAAATCTGTCACTACCTCCATTTCTTCCCCATCTATTTGCCAGGAATTGAGAGGGCCGGATGCCATGATCTTGGTTTTCTTAATGTTTAGTTTCAACCCAAGTTTTGCACTCTCCTTCTTCGCTCGTAGCAAGAGGCTCTTTAGTTAATAATAATAATAATAATAATAATAAGAAGAAGAAGAAGAAGAAGAAGCAGAGAAGAAGAAGAAGAAGAAGAGGAGAAGAAGAAGAAGAAGAAGAAGAAGAAGAAGAAGAAGAAGAAGAAGAAGAAGAAGAAGAAGAAGAAGAAGAAGAAGAAGGAGGAGGAGGAGGAGGAGGAGGAGGAGGAGGAGGAGGAGGAGGAGGAGGAGGAGGAGGAGAAGAAGAAGAAGAAGAAGAAGAAGAAGAAGAAGAAGAAGAAGAAGAAGAAGAAGAAGAAGAAGAAGAAGAAGAAGAAGAAGGAGGAGAAGGAGAAGAAGAAGAAGAAGAAGAAGTTGGAAGGGACCTTAGAGGTCATCTAGTCCAACCCCCTGCTAAGGCAGGAAACCCTATACCATTTCAGACAAATGACTGTCCCAGTCTCTTCTTAAAAACCTCCAATGTTGGAGCATTCACCACCTCTGGAGGCAGGTTGTTCCACTGGTTAATTGTTCTAACTGTCAGGAAGTTTCTCCTTAGTTCTAGGTTGCTTCTCTCCTTGACTAGTTTCCATCCGTTGCTTCTGGTCCTGCTTTCAGGTGCTTTGGAGAATAGCTTGGCTCCCTCTTCTTGTGATAAAACCCATGGTTTATGAGAGCTCAGCATGTTGGCTGAACACTTTTGTGACTAGTCGGCCAATACGGTCTCAGCCAAGCCTGGCTCAGGGCAACCTCACCCAAGGCACAGAATTGCCTCCCCCATCCTTTCCCCGGTCCCAAAAGCTTCCCCGGTGGAATATCTGCCTGCCATTGCAGCCTGCAGGGAGAAGAAGCCTTTGCTCCCGCACCAGGAGCCCTTCCCACCTGCCTGTTTTCCCTTCCAGGCGTGTGGAGGGGAAAAAAAACACCAAAAGCAAGTTTCCCTCGGGAACCGGAATCGGAAGAAGCGGCTTTCCTTCTCTTCTATTATTTTTTTTGGGGGGAGGGGGGTATTTGTTTCCCAGCGCTTTCTGTACCCACCTGCGGAGGTTTTGGGGTATTTTTTTCCCCCTTCCCCTGCCCCTCCAGGAATTCAAACTCTCTCACCTTAACTGTTTGGCGGAGAATCGCTGGCTGACTTGGCACAGCAAGGCTAAGCTAACATCTAACTGTAGTTGACGCGTTTGTGGTACATGGGAGCATGACTTTGTTTGCCTCTAGGACTCGGGGGTAGGCAACCTTGGCTGTTTTATGACTCGTGGACTTCAACTCCCAGAATTCCTGAGCCGGCTGTGCTGAGGGGAAAGGGAGAGGTTTCCAAGCTGAGCCGTGCTGGCTGAGGAATTCTGGGACTTGAAGTCCACGAGTCATAAAGCGGCCTAGGCCAGGGGTAGGCAACCTTGGCTCTTTTATGACTCGTGGACTTCAACTCCCAGAATTCCTGAGCCAGCATGGCTCAGCTTGGAAACCTCTCCCTTTCCCCTCAGCATGGCCGGCTCAGGAATTCTGGGAGTTGAAGTCCACGAGTCATAAAGCGGCCTAGGCCAGGGGTAGGCCACCTTGGCTCTTTTATGACTCGTGGACTTCAACTCCCAGAATTCCTGAGCCAGCATGGCTCAGCTTGGAAACCTCTCCCTTTCCCCTCAGCATGGCCGGCTCAGGAATTCTGGGAGTTGAAGTCCACGAGTCATAAAGCGGCCTAGGCCAGGGGTAGGCCACCTTGGCTCTTTTATGACTCGTGGACTTCAACTCCCAGAATTCCTGAGCCAGCATGGCTCAGCTTGGAAACCTCTCCCTTTCCCCTCAGCATGGCCGGCTCAGGAATTCTGGGAGTTGAAGTCCACGAGTCATAAAGCAGCCTAGGGCAGGGGTAGGCAACCTTGGCTCTTTTATGACTCGTGGACTTCAACTCCCAGAATTCCTGAGCCAGCATGGCTCAGCTTTGAAACCTCTCCCTTTTCCCTTCAGCATGGCCGGCTCAGGAATTCTGGGAGTTGAAGTCCACGAGTCATAAAGCGGCCTAGGCCAGGGGTAGGCCACCTTGGCTCTTTTATGACTCGTGGACTTCAACTCCCAGAATTCCTGAGCCAGCATGGCTCAGCTTGGAAACCTCTCCCTTTCCCCTCAGCATGGCCGGCTCAGGAATTCTGGGAGTTGAAGTCCACGAGTCATAAAGCGGCCTAGGCCAGGGGTAGGCAACCTTGGCTCTTTTATGACTCGTGGACTTCAACTCCCAGAATTCCTGAGCCAGCATGGCTCAGCTTTGAAACCTCTCCCTTTTCCCTTCAGCATGGCTACCTCAGGAATTCTGGGAGTTGAAGTCCACGAGTCGTAAAAGAGCCAAGGTTTGCCTACCCCTGGTCTAGTGCCTAGCTAACCTTTAGACTCGTACTTAGTAAAAGAACCCTTTGCTTTAACCAAATGGAGTCGAGGGCTTTTCTTTCCTAAGGGATTGGACTGGTGCAGGTCTGACAGGTACATAGGCTAGGACAACCTTGGCTCTTTTATGACTCGTGGACTTCAACTCCCAGAATTCCTGAGCCAGCCATGCTGAGGGGAAAGGGAGAGGTTTCCAAGCTGAGCCATGCTGGCTCAGGAATTCTGGGAGTTGAAGTCCACGAGTCATCAAAGAGCCAAGGTTGCCTACCCCTGGGTGTGTTTGCTGATTCGTTGTTTGATTACCTTTTCCAGAGTCTTCCCAGGTATTGAGGTCAGGCTGATAGGTCTGTAGTTTCCTGGATCTATTTTTTTCCCTTTTATGAAGATGGGAACTACATCGGCTCTTTTCCAGTCCTCTGGTAGTTCCCCGGTGCTTCAGGATCTTTGAAAAATATAGTTCAGTGGTTCTGAGATCACGTCTGCCAGTTCCTTGAGAACCTCGGGGTGTAATCCATCTGGTCCTGGTGATTTGAACTCGTCTAGGCTGGACAGGTGCTCACTTACCATTTTCTGGCCTATCTTAACTTGTGTTTCTAATCTGTTTTTTATTGGTGCTGTTTTTGATAGGTTGGACTGGTTTTTTTCCTCCTTTGTGTAAAGACAGATTCAAAAAAACGAGTTAAATCGTTCTGCTTTACTCCCTGTTGCTTCTCACCTTCTTGCCACTTTCCCCCATTAATGGACCAATTATTTCCTTAACTTCTTTCCTTGTTCTTTACATGTTGAAAGCAGCTTTTTTTTGGTTATTTTTTATTTTGGTCGCAAGCCTTAGTTCGTTCTGAGCCTTGGCTTTCCTCACTTCATCTTTGCAGGCTCGGGCTATTTGCTGATATTCTGCCTTAGTTATGTGCCCCTCTTTCCACTTCTTATACTTGTCCATTTTATCTTTCAAGTTATCAGAGAGTTCTTTATGCAGCCATGCTGGTTTCTTTTGAAAGCTGTTATTTTTCTTCTTTGTTGGTATTGTGCTAGACTGGGCTTTTTTCTTATCTCATTTTTCAGAATTTCCCAAGCTTCTTGAGTTGTTTTCCCCTTGAGATTCTCATCCATGGAATCCTTCCCAAGCTCTCTCTTAAGTTTATTGAAATTAGCTCTCTTAAAGTCCAAGACTCTAGTTTGACTGTGTTCTTGTGTTGCTTCTGCTTCCAGAATGTTGAATTCTAATATTGCATGATCACTCCCCCCCCCAAGGTTCCTGTGGCTTCAACACCTTCTATCAGTTCATCTCTGTTAGTGAGAATTAGATCCAATATGGCTAATCCCCGAGTTCCCTTCTCTACTTTTGGGGAGACAAAGGTTGTCTGCTAGGTAATAATAATAATAATAATAATAATAATAATAATAATAATAATAATAATAATAATAATAACAACAACAACAACAACAACAACAACAACAACAAGTTGGAAGGGACCTTGGAGGTCATCTAGTCCAACCCCCTGCTCAGGCAGGAAACCCTATACCATTTCAGACAAATGGCTGTCCAGTCTCTTCTTAAAAACTTCCAGTGTTGGAGCATTCGCCGCTTCTGGAGGCAGGTTGTTCCACTGGTTAATTGCTCTAACTGTCAGGAAGTTTCTCCTTAGTTCTAGGTTGCTTCTCTCCTTGACTAGTTTCCATCCGTTGCTTCTTGTCCTGCTTTCAGGTGCTTTGGAGAAGAGCTTGACTCCCTCTTCTTTGGGGCAGCCCCTGAGATATTGGAACACTGCTATCATGTCACCCCTCACCCTTCTCTTCATTAAACTACACATACCCAATTCCAGCAACCGTTCCCTATATGTTTTAGCCTCCAGTCCCCCAATCATCTTTGTTGCTCTTCTCTGTACTCTTTCTAGAGTCTCGACCTCTTTTTTACATGGTGGTGACCAAAACTGGATGCAGCATTCCAGGTGTGGCCTTACCAAAGCATTGTAAAGTGGTATTAGTACTTCACGCGATCTTGATTCTATTCCTCTGTTAATGCAGCCTAGCACTGTGTTGGCTTTTTTGGCAGCTGCAGCACACTGCTGGTTTGTCAGGAATTTGTTTGATCTTCCCCTTGGTGCAGAGTTTGTCTCCCAGTTGATTATCCAGAATTAATGTTTTCTGTTGTTCAACTCTCACATGTAATCACTGTCTTTTATTGTTTAATCGTTTGCTGGGACAAGGTACTAGACCTCAAGGAGAAGCTGAATTTACAAGGCATCTGCCGGGTGGGAATCACCAACACTGGATCAATTCAAACTCAAAGTGAGCTTCCCCCCCCCCCAAAGAAAGAGGAAAACTATTGTGATCCCTGGGGTTTTACAACCCACTATCCTTTAAGTTCATAGAGTCCTTTAAGTTCACCATCCTTTAAGTTCATAAAGCTTTGGGCAGCTTTAAGATGTGTGGACTTCAACTCCCAGAATTCCCCAGCCAGGCTTCAACTCTGCTTTGATGGGAAGTAAAAACAAAGCACTCGCAGTTGCCACGATACAGGTAACCCTCGACTATCTAGGTGTTGTGATTCAGGGTCAGCCTGTGGGTTTGGCAGTTGGGTCGGACGACTCAGAGGAGGAGGGGGGTGTTGAAGAGCTTGCTGATGATGGCCTTGAGGCTCCACAGAGCCCTCAGCCAGGCCCCTCCCACCTGGTCACGACAGAGACCCAGCTGTGTGAGCCTGACAGCGTGGATGAAGATGACCCACAGCTGGCCCTGTTCAAGGACGCCCGACGCAGGAGGCAGTCAAGTAGGAGTAAACAGAGGAAGGCAATGGGGCACCTTGGAAGGAGGCAGAGAGAAGCCACGCCCTGAACTGTATTTAAGGGGAATGTGTGGGAGGGCTGGTTTGCTGAAGGCAACCGCTTGAATAGCTCCTGTTTCATGGTTCGTGTCTTGTTCTGTTTGCTTTTGTATCCATAAATTTGGCAGGCTTAGTTCCAGCCTCTTGCCTTCTTGTAAAAGGGGTTGTCCCTGCCTTTTCTGCAGGGCTGGTAGCAGGCTGGTACAGAACACTAGGTTCCCCCACTGAATTGGTTTGTTGGGAGCTGGCTTGGAAGATCTCCAATGGCAATCCGGTCATCTTGGGATGTTGCATCTGTCATAAACACATGTTGGTTCCACGGCATCCAGATTCTGATTGTGTGACCAGGGGAGGCTGCAACGGTCATTAAGTGCAAAAATGGTCATAACGTCACTTTTTCCAGTGCCATTGTAACTTTGAATGGTTGCTAAATGATTGACTGTAAGTCGAGGACAACCAGTACTTTTTTTAAAAAAAGATGTTTTCAGTCATAAGTATCTCCCGTTCTCAGCACTGTTTTCCTCAGCACTAATACGGGTAGTCCTCAATTTACAACAGTTGGTTTAGTGACTGTTACGACGACGAAAAAGCAACTTAAACCATTTAGGCCCATTGCAGCATCCCCATGATCTTGTGATCAAAATTCAAACACTTGGCAACCGACTCATATTTATGACGGCTGCAGTGTCCGTGTGTATGTGTGTGTGTGTGTGTGTGATGTGATCCCCTTTTGCGACCACCTGTCAAGCAAAGTCAATGGGGAAGCCGGATTGAATTAACAACCGGGTTAATTTGGCAACTGCAGTGATTCACTTCTGGAAAGAAAGGTCGTTAAGTGGGGCAAAACTAATTGATTTGTGCTTAGATTGATTTGTGCTTAGATTGTAAGCCACCCTAAGTCTTCGGAGAAGGGCGGGATATAAATGGGGTTAAAAAAAAAACTCCTTTAACAAATGTCTCACTTAGCAACAGACATGTTGGGCTCCATTGTGGTCATAAGTCGAGGACTACCTGTGTTTCCCTGGAAATAAGACTGGGACTTTTTTTTTTGCCTCCAAAAGAGGCACCAGGTCTTGCTTTCGGGGAATGTCTTACCTCCGGCACCGACAGCCCACTCAGCCGGGCCAATTCTTCTGTGGCCGAAGGAGCAGCTTCATTCTGCAGCTGCATTTCGGCCGGCATTTCGCAGTCAGGCCTTTCCGGAAGGCCTCTGCAGCCGAGTACCGATTCAATACACGGCTCGGTCCTCGGCTGCAGAGGTCTTGCAGAACCAAGTTATGGATTGAATCCATAGCTCGGTTCTCGGCTGCAGAGGCCTTCTGGAAAGGCCTGTGTCTGAGAAATGGAGGCCTGGCTGCAAAAGACGCCTCAGAAGAAGAGGGCCTGCGAGGAGAGACCTGGCTGCGAGGAAGGTGGGTGCACATAGGGCAGATCCACACACTCCACACCCCTGCCCTAGCTTGATTTTTAAGTGTGTGCCTTGCCCCAAAACTAGGGCTTATTTCCGGGATAGGGCAGGGGTAGGCAACCTTGGCTCTTTGATGACTCGTGGACTTCAACTCCCAGAATTCCTGAGCCGGCTACGCTGAGGGGAAAGGGAGAGGTTTCCAAGCTGAGCCATGCTGGCTCAGGAATTCTGGGAGTTGAAGTCCACGAGTTATAAAAGAGCCAAGGTTGCCTACCCCTGGCCTTAGGCCGCTTTATGACTCGTGGACTTCAACTCCCAGAATTCCTGAGCCGGCCATGCTGAGGGGAAAGGGAGAGGTTTCCAAGCTGAGCCATGCTGGCTCAGGAATTCTGGGAGTTGAAGTCCACAAGTTATAAAAGAGCCAAGGTTGCCTACCCCTGGCCTTAGGCCGCTTTATGACTCGTGGACTTCAACTCCCAGAATTCCTGAGCCAGCCATGCTGAGGGGAAAGGGAGAGGTTTCCAAGCTGAGATGTGCTGGCTCAGGAATTCTGGGAGTTGAAGTCCACGAGTCATAAAGGAGCCAAGGGTGTTTACCCCTGGCCTTAGGCCGCTTTTTGACTCGTGGACTTCAACTCCCAGAATTCCTGAGCCAGCCATGCTGAGGGGAAAGGGAGAGGTTTCCAAGCTGAGCCAGGCCGGCTGAGGAATTCTGGGAGTTGAAGTCCACGAGTCATCAAAGAGCCAAGGTGGCCCTACCCCTGGGATAGGGCTTATATTAGCCCCCCCCCCAAAATCAAGCTAGGGCTTATTTTGGGGGTAGGCCTTACTTTTGGGGAAACGAGAGTACCTGTATTATCTCCGAAAGTGTCTTGTTAGGAAATTTATGAATTTTCAACAGGAACAACCTGTCGCCAACCTTACCCTCTTTCATCCCCTTCCAAGATCTGCAAGCTGAGCGCAACTCTACTCGATCCATCCTCGATACAGGCCGACTCAATCTCTGCCACCAGAACAAGAAACACAACAGGGATCCGGGGTTAAGGAGTGGGATCTTGAACACTCAGCCCTTCTGCGGGCCGCCGGGACTTCCTAAACCAGAGTTCCCCAACCTTTCAGGGTTGGCGGCCTAGAGCAGGAAGGATGGTCCCATGTGGGGGGGGGAATGAAAGCATGCATGCACACGAACACCCGTTGCTTGTGCGTGTGGGGCCGTGAACACCCGTGATGCTCACGACGCTTGAGCAATTGGGCCTCCAAACTCCCACCATGCTTGCAGTGACGCTCGTGCAAGCGGAGCTGCAAACGCCCACAATGCTCGCATGAGTGGGGCTGCGAATGCCCGCGATATTAGCGGCAACGCTTGCAGGCGTGATACCACGAACGCCCACGCTTGCGATGCCCACACGAGTGGGGCGGCATGCACACTTCCCCGCACGCACCGGCTAGCCCCTCATGCAGCCCATTGCCCAATAGGCCACGGCCCACAGGTTGGGGACCCCTGATCTAGAGCAGGGGTTTTCAACCAGTAGTACAGGTACCACCTGTGGTACATTGGCACCTAGCAAAGTGGTAGCGGGGGAATGAGCTGAACCGGTGGCAGCACCACAGAAGCCTGAGCGAGAGATGGCTGGAGCTGCAGGGCTGGGTGGAAGCGCCAGGATCAGCGCTTCTTCGGGGCTGTCAGGGCTCAGCGGAAGCGCCAGGATCAGCGCCAGGCTTCAGCTGGACCTCGGCGCTGATCCCGGCGCTTCTGCTGAGCCCAGAAGAAGTGCCGATCAGCTGGAATGTTGCAGCATCTCCAGGGTCTTGTGATTTACATTCAGATGCTTGGCAACTGATTCATATTTATGACGGTCAGTGTCCCAGAGTCATGTGAAGTGACCAAAACCTGCTGCAACCACCCAGCAGATGGGGGGAATAAAAACCAAACACCCACAACCCACCCCTGCTGCCAATCCTCAACAGAAATGTTCACAACAATGAAAACCTCGAACAGGAGGAAGAGTGCTGCCAGGTGGGCAGGCAGGTGTCTTGCTCGGCTGTGGCTTGGGGGGCACTTTTTCCAGTGCCATTGTAACTTCAAACAGTCAGTAAGCGAACGGTTGTAAGTCGAGAACTACCTGTACTTCATCACTTTTTTCCTTTTTTGGGGGGAGGGGGGTCATCAGGTTTTTGACACCTTGCTAGGCGACTGGTGGTACTCGGATGTTGCCAGATCCTAAAAGTGGTACAATGGGTGAAAAGGTTGAAAAGCCCTGTCCTAGACCACAGTACACAGGGCGCCCTAACTCCCTGCCCCGCCCTCCCCGATTTAAAATTAGGCGGCTGACACCAAAAATCCAATTTAGAAAGACTTTATTAAATGTGACGAAAGAGAGATCCGAAGAGAAATGAAGCGGGCTGCAGGAGAAAAAAACGATTAAATAAAGTAGCTTCTACGATGCCTATATTGAATTCACTATAAGCCAAGGTCCATTAACTTGCGTCCGACAGCATGGATCTCCATCTGCGTTAAGCCAAAGACGAGAGAGAAAGGAAATAAAAATGCCTGCTATTACTTTGAGGTAAAGGAAGAGTGGAGGGAGGAGGAGGAGGAGGAGGAGGAGGAGGAAGGCTGAAAGGAAAGGGGGGGGAATCCACCAATCGGAAGCTGGCAAGAACGTGCTGGTTGAGCCCTCCTGAAAGAGAAATTGGCTCACTCATCCTCGCCGAAGCGAGAAACCAAGGGTGATTGAGGGGCTCGCTCTGGCAGACCCTCGGCTACGGCGATTCCATCAGGCCTTCCTCTCACCATGCCAAAAATTCATGGCTGCCTTTGGACCACAGACCTCCGCAGCCAACGTGTCTCCCAGACATGGACCGTTTTCCTGATAGGGGTCAGCGCTTCAGGATGGAAGCCAACTCGATTCCATCCCACGTCCAGAAATCCGCTCTCGTCAACGTCCATTCCTCACTCCCCTCCCCAAACGCCAGGCGCCAAATCAACACCCTGCGGGCGGCGAGCAGGAGCACCCAGCCGGAACCAGAGCCAGCCAAAATGTTCACATTGAACCGGTTACAGGGTACATGCAATCAAAACGTGAGTAGTGCTGTTCATTAAATCAACTCACTTAAAATATGTTTTTTTTAAAAAAAAAAAATATCGAAGAGGTAAGGAAAAAGGAAAAGGGAAAAAAAAAAGCCACAATGGCAATAGAGACAATCGGTCCTATTCACCTTCATACGATCGGGTCTACCTCCCCAAAATAATAATAATAATAATAATAATAATAAAAGCACTTTTTTGTTCCGGCTGTCTGTTAAAGCGATGCAGCCTTGGAAGTTTAAGAGAGAAGGTACGACGCGTACCTGGTGGAAAAACGAAAACTATTCTGCCTGTTTCCTGCCAATGAGTCTTTTCATGCGAGAGGAGTTTTGGTTTCTGAACGAAGCGCTTTCCCGTCGGTGCTCAGACCATTTGTCTCCGGGCGTGGATTTTTTCGTGCTTGTGAAGGTTGGAACGATGGCCGAAGCATTTCCCGCAGACCATGCAACGGTAGGGAGTCTCCTTCGTGTGGGTCCTCTGGTGAGCCACGAAAGCCGATTTGTCTCGGAAGCTTTTGGGACATTCGGGACACTGATAGGGTTTTTCTCCCGTATGGATTTTCTCGTGCTGAACCAGCCCGGCGTTCTGAGAAAAACTTTTCCCGCACTCCGCGCAGTGGTAGGGCCTCTCTCCGGTGTGGGATCTTCTGTGCTTCCGAAGGGAAGACGCATCGCCAAAGCTCTTCCCACATTCCACGCAGACGTACGGCTTTTCTCCCGTGTGGATCCTCTCGTGGACAATGACGTTGGCCCGATGCCGGAAGCTCTTCCCGCAAACCGAGCAGGGGTAGGGCTTCTCTTCTGTGTGGATCCTCATGTGGACGTGGTACGCGGAGGTGTTGCGGAAGCTCTTCCCGCAGACGGGGCACTCGTGCGGTTTCTCTCCCGTGTGGATACGCTGGTGCCGGATCACATCGAACTTGTGGGCGAAACTCTGCCCGCAGTCTACGCAATGATACGGCTTCTCTCCCGTATGTGTCCTCTGATGAGCCAAGAGCCCACTTTTCTTGTTAAAACTTTGTTCGCAATCCGGACAAGGGAAAGCCTTCTTTGGCACGTGGCTTTTTTCGTGGGCGGTCAGTTGCGAACGTTGGCTGAAGCTCTGCCCGCATTTGGAGCAAATGAAGGGTTTCTCGCCTGTGTGGATGCTCTGGTGGGCCACCAGCACGTCTATCCCCGAAAAGCTCTCTCCGCAGTCCCAGCAGGTGTACGGGTTCTCCACCGAAGCTGGAAAAGAAACAAGATTTGCCTGCTACTTTACCTTCACCAGTTTGGGACTGTGTCATGGTTAATGTCATGGTTCCGACAAATGCAGTCCTTCAAAGAACTTCCAAGGCATCGTTTACCTTGCAAGAATCTTTTATTATACTTGCATAGCTTTGGCACGTACATATTAGAAGCCAAGAACTGAATTCTCCTCCCCTGTGAACACATCGTATCAAACACAATTCCCTCCTTTAATTTAAACGTCATAAATCACATTCTCCAATTAAGTTTAAAATGCAAACTTTCCCTCCTGTTTAACAACTCGCCAAATTCTTCTCTACTCTTATTACAAACAGTCTTGAGATACATTCTCCCTACTCCCCTCAGCGTCCACTAATTCTAGCTCTAAAAGTAATATAAGAGTTAAAGGAAGGCTACATCTCCCTATGTTGTCAAGCAAGAACATTCGATGTTAGCAACACTGACATCCTGATCTATGGACACACCTTTTGTAGGATCCAACCTGAGCCAGTCACTGGGCCAGAGGTTGGTTCTTCCAAGTTTTCAGACTTGGGCTGGAACCCACTTCTCCGTCTCCAAGACACATCCTGGAGATCGACAACTTATTATTAAATTATTAAACTTCTCTGAGGATGGGCTCCAGCCCAAGTCCGGAAGCTTGGAAGAACAAACCTCAGGTCCCACTGACCGACTCAGATTGGATTTTGTAACATTATCCTGAGACACATATACTTGCCTTCACACAGCTTACGGTTCAGGATCCCGGCATGCGTTCTGCACTGCTCTGCCAGATGACATTCAAGGCGCTGCAACTTGCCTAGAACTGGGGGGTGGGGGGAAGGGATTCTTCGCTTGCCCCAAAGGCTGAAATAAGGATAGGCGCCTTATAACGTGGCTTTTGTCTCTGCCAGGGAAGCAGGCGACTTCCAAGGAAAGGCCCCAATGGGAGTCAAAACCACGGGTAGCGCCAGTTCAAGGCTTTTTGTAAACTCGGCAATGCCAGGATTGTCTCAAGAGTGCACGGGCAGCTCTGGGAAATCTACCCAGCTCAGTACTGGCCTCTTATCAAAACAATTAATTGGCAGCTTGAATTTTAATTTTAATTTTAATTGGGGGCTTTTACCTTTTCAGGGACTGTTGTAATTTTTTTAATCGTTTTTAACTTTTGTATTTCTTGTTTTAATTACCCTGTAAACCGCCCTGAGTCCTTCGGGAAATGGCGGTATACAAATCTAATTAATTAATTAAATAAATAAATAAAGGGATGACATCGAAAGTATTTGAAATGGAAATTGAGTTTTATGATCCTTGGAGCAAGGAAGTCAACATTTTGGAGGTCAGGAGGGGAATTTTTGGGTGTGTCACAAAGCAAGTGGAACAGCGATGTCACGACGTCATTGGAACGGAAGAATTCTGCTTTTTATGCCAGTTTTTTTTAACCTTTTACCTTGTTGTTTTGGGTGGAAAGGCTGGGAAATCCTTACCCAGTAAAGGGACATCCTCTTCTTTGTTCTCCCTGAACATCGGCCATTCGCTTGACTCCATTGGTGCCCCCGCAGACCCATGGAAATCCACAGTTGCCTCTTTGAAGGGCCACAGAGCCTGGAAAAGCAGCCAGACCCAACATCAACAGCAGCAGAAGGAAGGAGTGAGAGATTAAGGAGGATCGGGCCACTCTTGCCAGCCTAACTCTATGCCCAATCCCCAAATACATCCTTAATTGGGAAAATACGGTCTGTCTACATCAGGGGTCTTCAAACTTGGCCCTTTTATGACTTGTGGACTTCAACTCCCAGAATTCCTCAGTCAGTGTGCCTGGTTGAGGAATTCTGGGAGTTGAAGTCCACAAAAGAGCCAAGTTTGCTAGACCCCTGGTCTACCTATAGTTAGTCCTCGACTTATAGCCACAATTGGGACAGGTATTTCAGTTGTAAGTTGAGTCATCACGTGACTGGATCCAATTTTACAACCATTTTTTTTACGACAATCGTAAGTTGAGTCACTGCAATCATAACCTAAGTCATGCAGTCGTTGTGGGCGAATCGATGGAGCCTTACGCCGTGGCAGGTTTTACTGTTTTGTCGCAAAAAACGTTGCAAATCACGATCAAGTGTCCACAGATGCTGCAACCTGTCACAAATGCGAACTGACCGCCAAATGCCCAAATTGTGATCATAGGGCAGTGCGGAAAGGACAATGGTCTTAAACTCCAATTTAGGCTGTGACTAACTTTTTTGAAGGATGCTGTTAATTCAAACCATTGTTAGTTGAGGGCTACTTATACAGTGGACACCTGCGTATGCCGGATACTTTATTATACTGCCTGGTATATACGGTAGTATCTGTATAGGCCAGGGGTAGGCAACCTTGGCTCTTTTATGACTCGTGGACTTCAACTCCCAGAATTCCTGAGTCAGCATAGCTGGCTCAGGAATTCTGGGAGTTGAAGTCCATGAGTCATAAAAGAGCCGAGGTTGCCTACCCCAGGTATAGGCCAAGGGTAGGCAACCTTGGCTCTTTTATGACTCGTGCACTTCAACTCCCAGAATTCCTGAGCCAGCCATGCTGAGGGGAAAGGGAAAGGTTTCCCAGCTGAGCCAAGCTGGCTCAGGAATTCTGGGAGTTGAAGTCTACGAGTCATAAAAGGGCCAAGGTGGCCTACCCCTGGTATGGGCAGTCCTTGATTTACAACCATTTGTTTAGTGACCATTCAAAGTTACAACGCCACTGAAAAAAGTAACTGGTGACCCTTTTTCACACTTATGACTCAGCGGTCACATGATCAAAATTCAGATGTTTGGCCACCGACTTGTATTTATGACGGCTGCAGCATTCCAGGGTCGTGTGATCACCTAACTGTGACCTCCTGACAAGCAACGTCGACGGGGAAGCCAGATTCACTTAACGACCGGCTTAAAGCCATCTTTCAGCCCAAAATTTCTTTTCTTTTCTTTTCTTTTCTTTTTAATTGACATTCCTTAAGTAGGTTTTGTCCCATTTTGCAATGATTCGCTTAATAACCGCGGTAGGAAAGGTCGCAAAATGGGACAAAACTCACTTAAGGAATGTCTCAATTTAAAAAAAAAAGAAAAGGAATTTTGGGCTGAAAGATGGTTTTAAGTCAAAGGCTGCCTGTATCGCTGATTTTTTCCCCCCCAAAGGATGGAACGAGAAAGCAAAACGGAAAATCAGCCCAAACAAATGACCTGGATCATCTTATCGCTACATCCATCCTGATGTGCTAAGATCGCAACTCCAAGAATTCCCATCTAGCAACGCTTCTAGGAAGCTGAACTCTATTGGCAAAGCAGGAACTCTAGCGCCCTCTCAGGCTTGGGGGTGCTTTCGATGGGCGCAGCCCCTCTCAAAACTGAGATCACAGGGAGACTTCCCCCCCCTTCCCCCTTAGGCACACAGGTAGTCCTCAATCTGCGTTCACACCATTTCGGTTGCTAAGCGAGACAGTTATATTAAGAGCCTTGGTGGAGCAGTGGGCTAATGCCTCCTTAAGTAACACCAGCTGCCTGCAATTAGTGCAGGTTCGAGTCCCACCAGGCTCAAGGTTGACTCAGCCTTCCATCCTTCCGAGGTAGGTCAAATGAGGACCCAGATTGTTGGGGGCAATTAAGCTGACTTTGTAATAATGCCGCTTGGGGTGTGTGTGTGAAAGCCCTAATAAGCAGGCATATACATAGAATGAAGGCTACTGCTAAGCTTGTAAGCCGCCCTGAGTCTTCGGAGAAGGGCGGGATATAAATGGAATTAAAATAAATAAAAAATGTGAGTGTTGCCCCATTTTACGGCTTTTCTTGCCACGGTCGTTAAGCGAATCCCTGCGGTTGTTGAATTAGTAACACGGTTGTTAAGTGAATCTGGCTCCCCCCATGGAACTTTGCCCGCCAGAAGGTCGCGATAGGAGATCACACGACCCCTGGGACACTGCAACCGGTCATAAATATGAGTCACTGGCCAGACCTCTGAATTTTGATCCCGCGACCGTGGGGATGCTGCAATGATCCTAAGCGCGAAAAGCCGTTCACAAGCCGCTTTGTTCAGCGCCGTTGTAACTTTGAGTGGTCACTAAATGAAGTGCTGTAAGTCACCTGTACTTCCAAAAGCAAACATGCAAAAAAAAAAAAAGAAAAAAAATCCCCCCACAACAACACTAAGGATATTGCAAAGGCAGCTGGCTTTTAAGGAAAGGAATCTCATTTTTGATCCAAATCTCTCATCCGCTGGTTTCCACAAAGGTTTCCGAAACAAAAGACGGCAGAACCAGCCTGTATTTTTTTTTCTATGCCTGCTCCTTCCCCGACTTCAATCTGCCGTTTGAAACACTCAAGGCTTGTTCCTCCTGATTTGTTTGAAAGAAGCCCTCAAAAGCTGCTGCTCCCGGTATCTTTCCTAGCTCACAGTTAATCTTCCATTCCTGTAATTCCAAACAAATTCCACACATTCTGGAGAGAACGGGGCCTTCCTGACTCGAAGAGGGGCAAACATTTGCAGCCTCCCTGCCCGTCTGGAATTTGAAAGCATTGTACAAAATGGCTGCCGAGGTCTTTCCTAGTCTCAAAATGGCAGCCCAGGACGTTTAGTAGCTATTGAGAAAATGACTGTTTCCAATCCCAATCCCAATTTCTCTCTCTCGCTCTCCTCTCTTTTTTAAAAAAAAAATTGCCTGCAAAATTTCAAAAGTGAACACTCAGGCATAGAGGAACATGAAAATAGCTAGGAAGAAGGTATGGGGCAACCTTTATAAAAACATTTCAACTTCGTCCAGAGGAAGAGGGTGAGGAAGAAGACTCAAAACTGGCCCACCCTGACTCTCTTAGATGTAAGAGGAAGAGAGAAGCTGTTAGGTTTTTCAAGATTTTGCTGTGATATTTAAACTAGGCCAGGGGTAGGCAACCTCGGCTCTTTTATGACTCGTGGACTTCAACTCCCAGAATTCCTGAGCCAACATGGCTCAGCTTGGAAACCTCTCCCTTTCCCCTCAGCATGGCCGGCTCAGGAATTCTGGGAGTTGAAGTCCACGAGTCATAAAGCGGCCTAGGCCAGGGGTAGGCAGCCTCGGCTCTTTTATGACTCATGGACTTCAACTCCCAGAATTCCTGAGCCAACATGGCTCAGCTTGGAAACCTCTCCCTTTCCCCTCAGCATGGCCGGCTCAGGAATTCTGGGAGTTGAAGTCCACGAGTCATAAAGCGGCCTAGGCCAGGGGTAGGCAACCTCGGCTCTTTTATGACTCATGGACTTCAACTCCCAGAATTCCTGAGCCAACATGGCTCAGCTTGGAAACCTCTCCCTTTCCCCTCAGCATGGCCGGCTCAGGAATTCTGGGAGTTGAAGTCCACGAGTCATAAAAGAGCCAAGGTTGCCTACCCCTGGACTAGGCCAGTGTTTCTCAACCTTGGCAACGTGAAGACGGGTGGACTTCAACTCCCAGAATTCCACACGGCTTCACACCTTACCAAAGGTACAAAACGCTGCTGTTAACCTGCTGCTTCTCTCTAGCTAAATTCGGGGGTGGGGGGCGGCAAACATGACGCCCCTTGCGAAGGCTCAGTTTCACCGCTGACCCTGACCGACCTCTCTCCTCACCTGCCGTTCCCGCCGCTCGGTCCCTTGCTGACGCCCCAGGAAGTCCTCCGCCAGGCTAACGGCTTGAAAGCAAGTCTCCGGATGCCTGGCTCGGACCCAATTCTGCATTTCTTCGGGCAAGATGGTCAGGAACTGCTCCAGGATCACCAGCTCCAGGATCTGGCTCTTGGAACGCCGCTCCGGTTGCAGCCAGCGATGGCACAGCTTCCAGAGCATGCCGCAGACTTCGCGGGGCCCCTCGGCATCCTGGTAGCAGAACTGCCGGAAACACTGACGCTCAATGTCCAGGCTGGCGCCGGTCACCTCCAGGCCTTCCTCCTCCACCTCGATGAACTCCGTTTTGTCTTTCGCAGAGGTGCTGTTGACCAACTGCCGGGTTCCTTCGCCGAGGTGCAAGAGGGGCTGGGTCACCCTGTTCCGCTGACGACGCAGCCCGGGGTCGGAGGTTTCCTCCAGAGAAGAGAGTTCAGCCTCTGAATGGCTACTTCCTTCTGCCCTCAGCAGCTGCTCATTCCCCGGCTCGGAAGTTGGTGACGGTTTGCCTATGATAAATTTCTCTTCTTCCACTTCCAAGCAACAGTCTTCCGGGTCGGCCTCTGGCTCCCGCTTAATGGCTTCCGCCGTTACGCTTTTCCGGGATTCGTTGGCCCTCTCCGAGGGGATTCTCAGAGGCCTTTCCACCACCTCCTTCTTGGGTTCTGCTTCTTCCTGCACCTCAATCTTCACCCCATCCTCCAGATCGGCGTCCAGCTGGAGATCCAAGCTGGCCGGGCTTCTGTGTTCTTCTGCCATTGTCGCTTCTTAATAGCAAGGGTGGGATCGTCTGAGGGAACTCTCCTTTTCTTGGTGATGCCGGCTGCCGAGATGGAAAGTGGAAGGAACAAGGAAGCGTTTCGGCCTGGAAGAAAATTAAAAAGACAATCCAAGAGAATGCCATGAATCAGATTTGGAGCCAATTCCTGGTGTCAGACCTGCCTCGGCTTGAACCTCTAAGTAAAAAACGATCCTTGGCTCTATTTGTTGATAAAGGTATGGTTGATTACAAGACAAGTGAATTACAGTAACCCAAAGCCAGAACTGAAAATCGTGCCAAAATTTGGTCGCCACGATGTAAAAAAAGATGTTGAGACTCTAGAATGAGTACAGAGAAGAGCGACAAAGATGATCAGGGGACTGGAGGCTAAAACATACAAGGAAATGGAATTGGATAGGTCTAGTTTAATGAAGAGAAGGACGAGGGGGGACATGATAGCAGTCTTCCGATATCTCAGGGGCTGCCACAGAGAAGAGAGAGTCAAGCTATTCTCCAAAGCACCCGAAGGCAGGACAAGAAGCAACGGATGGAAACTAATCAAAGAGAGAAACAACCTGGAGCTAAGGAGAAGTTTCCTGACAGTCAGAACAATTAATCAGTGGGACAACCTGCCTCCAGAAGCGGCGAATGCTCCAACTCTGGAAATTTTTTAAGAAGAAATTGGACCATTTGTCTGAAATGGTATAGGGCAAGAGTAGGCGACCTCGGCTCTTTTATGACTCATGGACGTCAACTCCCAGAATTCCTGAGTCAGCATAGCTGATTCAGGAATTCTGGGAGTTGTTTTTTTTTAAATCCCATTTATATCCCGCCCTTCTCCGAAGACTCAGGGCGGCTTACAATCTAAGAAGCACAAATCAATGTGCTTAGCAATAGCCTTCACTCTATGTACATGCCTGCTTATTAGGGCTTTCGGGGAGCCCCAAGCGGCATTATTACAAAGTCAGTTTATTGCCCCCAACAATCTGGGTCCTGATTTTACCTACCTCGGAAGGCTGAGTCAACCTTGTGGCTGGCGGGATGCGAACCTGCACTAACTGCAGGCAGCTGGTGTTACTTAAGGAGGCATTAGCCCACTGCTCCACCAAGGCTCATTTGGTGGAGTTGGAAGTCCATGAGTCATAAAAGAGCCGAGGTCGCCTACCCCTGGTATAGGGTTTCCTGCCTGAGCAGGGGGTTGGACTAGAAGACCTCCAAGGTCCCTTTCAACTCTGTTATTCTGTTCTGTTATCCCCAAGTCTAACTTTTCCTTCCCTTAGGTGTGTCCCCCTCGTTCCCCCCACCCCCAACCACGTCCGATCAAATTCAAAGAAGCTGTTTCAGAACCGTCACTTCAAGCGTAGGTTGGTACGCGGCCAAGTTATGTTCCCAGTCGGTTCGCTCTGAAGCCACATGGCAGAGAGATATAGTCACGTTTTTCGTTACTTATTAAACCTCCTCCAGTCCGCCTCCCTAGAGTTCATAGCAGACTGGCACCCAGTGATAGTGAAACGCAAGTGTGAGCTGCAAGCCGACATCTGGTTAGAGCAGGGCTGAACACTTCCGGGACACAACAGGTAGGGGCAGGTTTCCCCCCCCCCCTTAAAACAGATTTGGGGGGGGGGGTGGCTAGGTTTTCATAGCTTGCAGAGACTTAAAACCTCTACTTAAGTTTCTCCCATTTAACCATGGTCCCGTTACGCATCTTTGAGCCGGTCGCTATCTCGCTATCAGCCAACTTTACAGCACTGCTGTTACCGGGTGGAGAGAAGAAATCCCCCCCCCTATATATATTACCTTGAGCATCCAAATTACAGGTAAGCAGGCCAACACAGCATTTACCAGATGTTACAACAGCTAGAGCAGGGGGTCTTCCAACGTGGCCCTTTTATGACCTGTGGACTTCAACTCCCAGAATTCCTGAGGCAGCATGAGGAAAGATGGCCCTTTTATGACCTGTGGATTTCAACTCCCAGAATTCCTGAGGCAGCATTTGGAAAGATGGCCCTTTTATGACCTGCGGACTTCAACTCCCAGAATTCCTGAGGCAGCATGAGGAAAGATGGCCCTTTTATGACCTGTGGACTTCAACTCCCAGAATTCCTGAGGCAGCATGAGGAAAGATGGCACTTTTATGACCTGTGGACTTCAACTCCCAGAATTCCTGAGGCAGCATGAGGAAAGATGGCCCTTTTATGACCTGTGGACTTCAACTCCCATAATTCCTGAGGCAGCATGAGGAAAGATGGCCCTTTTATGACCTGTGGACTTCAACTCCCATAATTCCTGAGGCAGCATGAGGAAAGATGGCCCTTTTATGACCTGTGGACTTCAACTCCCAGAATTCCTGAGGCAGCATGAGGAAAGATGACCCTTTTATGACCTGTGGACTTCAACTCCCAGAATTCCTGAGCCAACAGGCGTGCCTGGCTGAGGAATTCTGGGAGTCGAAGTCCACAAGTCATAAAAGGGCCACGTTGGAAGACCCCTGAGCTAGAGTGATGGAAAGGCCAAAGGTGCTTTCTCAAGAGGCAACTGGACTTTTTTTTTCTCTTTTTCCTTGAAGACGTTTCGCTTCTCAGCCGAGAAGCTTCTTTGGTTCAGAAGACGTTCTTCAGCTCAGAACGGAAGACGCTTCTTGGATGAGAAGCGAAACGTCTTCAAGGAAAAAGAGAGAAGAGTCCACTTGCGTCTTGAAAAAAAAACAAAAACCCACCTCTGGGACAACCCTGACCTGGATGACTAAAAAATCTTCACAGACATTTAGAGGGGATGGAAGATCTCGATGTAACAGCAATACCGTCTTTTAGCCAAGCGAATGCACAAAAGATGGCTTAATGTTCAATATTTTTTTTTTACTACTGGGATTGTCATAAACCCGCCTAGAGAAGAGACAACTGATACTGGAGTAATCTTTCAGAATGTGCAACTCAAAGACGTTTTAACTGCACTGGTCTTTCCAACCCGAGGTCTCCCATTTTAACTCGTGCCGGCGTCCCCCCAATAATCCTAATATTTATACCCCCCCAAGTACAAAGTTATACAAACTGAGGCCAGTTACAGCGATATCCCTTTGTTACCCAACGTTTTTGTCAATTAGGCTGATAAACAGAGACAGACAGACTTTGAGGGAAGTTCTGTTGGGATTACTTGTATACAAATTAAATTAATAAATAAATAAATAATAAATATCTGGCTTTGCCTGCGCCTCCCCCGCCCCTTCCAGACAGACTGTAATTTCTTTTTTAAAAAGAACAAACGGGTTGTTCAGACTCCGGTGAAAGACTAGGAAATGAAGTATTATGAGAAACCTTGACCTAAGTGATATAAAGCTGTAAGTATTTCATCGCCTAGGAAATATCTGAGATAAATACAAAGCAAACGTTCACACACTGGAGGAACATATCATTGCAATGGCCAATGCAGCTAAATGCAGGGCAATGAATTCTGGGAGTTGAAGTCCGCAGGTCTTCAAGCTGCCAAGGCTGAGAAAGTGTAGTGTGACAATGGGATTATTACACTGAAGTTATCCAGCTACAAAGCAGACAATGGACTAGACGATAGTAGTAACTGTGAGAGGGATCTCGGAGTCCTAGTGGACAATCACTTCAATATGAGCCAGCCGTTTGCTGCTAGGCTGCATTAACAGAGGGATAGAATCAAGATCACGTGAAGTACTAATACCACTTTACAATGCCTTGGTAAGGCCACACCTGGAATACTGCATCCAGTTTTGGTCACCACGATGTAAAAAAGATGTCAAGACTCTAGAAAGGGTACAGAGAAGAGCAACAAAGATGATTAGGGGGCTAGAGGCTAAAACATATAGGGAACGGTTGCTGGAATTGGGTATGTGTAGTTTAACGAAGAGAAGGGTGAGGGGTGACATGATAGCAGTCTTCCAGTATCTCAGGGGCTGCCCCAAAGAAGAGGGAGTCAAGCTATTCTCCAAAGCACCTGAAAGCAGGACAAGAAGCAACGGATGGAAACTAGTCAAGGAGAGAAGCAACCTAGAACTAAGGAGAAATTTCCTGACAGTTAGAACAATTTATTTATTTATTTATTTATTTATTTAATAAATTAATTAATCAGTGGAACAACCTGCCTCCAGAAGTGGTGAATGCTCCAACACTGGAGGTTTTTAAGAAGAGACTGGACAGCCATTTGTCTGAAATGGTATAGGGTTTCCTGCCTGAGCAGGGGGTTGGACTAGATGACCGCCAAGGTCCCTTCCAACTACTTCTTCTTCTTCTTCTTCTTCTTCTTCTTCTTCTTCTTCTTCTTCTTCTTCTTCTTATTATTATTATTATTATTATTATTATTATTATTATTATTATTATTATTATTTATTATTATTATTATTATTATTATACCAGTGATGGAGAACCTTTTAGACACCGAGTGCCCAAACTGCAACCCAAAACCCACTTATGTATCATAGGGTGCCAGGTAGGCGTGGCCCATCGGGTCGGCGTGGCTGCGGTAATAATGGCAGACTGGGTGTGACTTAAAAAGTTCAATCAATCAATTCCAACTTTGCGAGATCTTTTTTTTTCCCCGCGAGAAGTTGAAATTGATTGAACGAACCTTTTTTGTTTTTTTGCACACGGCGGCAGAGGCCTAAAGCGAAAAGGTTTTTTAAAACCCAGCTGAAGGCCTAGGACTGGGGCGACGGCACGCGTGCCCACAGAGAGGGGGCTCTGTGTGCCACCTGTGGCACGCATGCCATAGGTTTGCCACCACGGGACGACACTGTGTGTTAACTCATATTACAAACTCTATGATCCATCGCACCCTAGAATGTGAAATAAAGTACCACGTACAGAAATGAAAATAAAATATTAAGAGATGGATGGTAAAAGAAACACTGTGCAAAAGGTTCCAAAGCGAGTAACTCAGAAACGGGGAAGACAAAAATCCTACAGACGAAACAAAGACCAAGGAAGGAGAAGTCACAGAATCGTAAGGTTGAAAAAGATCTTGCGAGGTCCTCTAGTCCAACCCCCTGCCCAGGACAAGAATCTTTGTATCATCTTGGACAAAAATGGTGGTCCCACCTTTTCTTGAAAATTTCCAATGATGCAGCACCCACAAAGCTCTTTCCGCTGCTTAATGCATCTCATTTTCAGGAAATCCCTTATATCCAGGTTGCATCTCTCTTTAATGAGTTTCTACCCATTGCTTCATGTCAGGTGCTATGAATAATAAATCTTCTCTGTGACAGGCATTAAAATACAGGTAGTTCTCCACTTATAACCACAATGATAGGGTATAGGGTTGGTACAGGGTTTCCTGCCTGAGCAGGGGGTTGGACTAGATGACCTCCAAGGTCCCTTCCATCATCATCGTCATCATTCCCAAAATGTTGGCTGCTAAGACATCTACTAAGTTTTGTCTCATTTTACGACCTTTCCTGCCACAGTTGTTAAGCGAATCACTGCAATTGTTTAGTTAATAATGGCCACTTCACCGAGCACAGGACACAAGGGGGCCTCCCGTCTGCAGAGTGTTTGGGAAGGGATTAAAAGTGGAGAACGGAGAGGGGTGCGTGTAAGTGTAGGAGATAGATGCTTGGATTGTAATTCAAGAAATAGGAGCTATGTAAAAATTCTAGTTCAGGGGTGGACAACGATGGCCCCTTTACAAGCTGTGGACTTCAACACCCAGAATTCCTGAGCCAGCCGTGTTGGCTCAGGAATTCTGGGAGTTGAAGTCCACAGGTCATAAAAGGGTCATATTTCCTCATGATGCCTCAGGAATTCTGGGAGTTGAAGTCCACAGGTCATAAAAGGGTCATCTTTCCTCATGATGCCTCAGGAATTCTGGGAGTTGAAGTCCACAGGTCATAAAAGGGTCATCTTTCCTCATGATGCCTCAGGAATTCTGGGAGTTGAAGTCCACAGGTCATAAAAGGGTCATCTTTCCTCATGATGCCTGAGGAATTCTGGGAGTTGAAGTCCACAGGTCGTAAAGGGGCCATCGTTCCCCACCCCTGTTCTGATTGGGGGTGCTCCTGTAGCATTTTCACATTTTGTAGTGTTAGGCATCTATAATTAGACACAGGTGGTCCTCAACTTAAGGCCATAGTAGAACTCAAAATTGTTGTTGGTAAGCGAGACTGTGGCTAAGTGAATTGCGCCCCATTCTACTACCTTTCCTGCCAGAGTTGTGGAGTGAATCGCTGCGACTGTTAAGTTAATGACATGGTTATTAAGTCAATCCGGTTTCCTCAACGGACTTTGGTGGTCAGAAGGTCGCAAAAAAGGTGACCGCCATGACCCAGGGTCACTGCGACCGTCATAAATGTGAGTCGGCTGTCAAGTATCCAAATGTAAATCACGCAACTGTGGGGAGGCTGCAACAGTTTTAAGTGTGAAAAACTGTCACGGGTCCCTTTTGTCAGTGCTGTTGTAACTTCGGTCACTAAATGAACTCTTGTAAATCAAGGACTACCTGTATTTGGAAGATGGTTATCGTGTCTCCCTGAAACCTCCCCTTCACGAGACTAAATGTACTTTCCTTGAGCTGTTTTTCATAGGACTGAGCCTCCAGACTCCTCCGTCATCCTTGCTGCTCTTCTCTGCGGTAAGAAATAACTGGGGGGTTCCTACATGAGGGATGGGATGGAGGAAATTCCAAAGGCAAGGAGGGCAATAGGAAAATGATTGATACTCATCCAGCAAACGGGGAGATCAGTGTGTGGCTGAGCAAGGAGGGAGGGGTGTCCTGTAACACTTGGCAGTTGTGGGGCAGAAAGACTGGCTGGGCAGGCTTGGTGGGGAAATCAGTGGCAGATTGCTGCTGAGAAATGGGGATTGTGAGATGTGGAGGTCCAAGCCATGCTTTTATGCACCTGCAAATGGCAGACAGGTGTAACAGATCTTTAGGAAGGGAAGCTTTGAGAAAGAGAGAAACTGGAATTTCCAGAAGCCCAAGTTACCCACCAAAACTGGCAAAGGGAAAGGAGAGAGAAAGAGAGAGAAAAACAAAAAAAACACAAAAAACAAAAGGGGGATTGATCAGATAAGGAAGACCAGTACCAAACATGAACCGGCGGCTGTCATCCATGGATCAAATTACCTGACTGGCTACTAGGTTTGACTGCTGGGGTGGGTAGGTGGAGAAACAAAATGTGTGAAACAAAACATCATTAATCAGAGTTCGGAGTCCCCACTTAGCCTGACTCACTGCAACGGGTGGGAAAGCCAGTGCAATTTACCTCAAGAGGTGGCTGTCCGACCTTAAAAACCTCCAGATATGGGAGCATTCACAACCTCTGCAGATGTTGCGCAGACTCACCCAAAAAGTTTGTCCTTCTATTTTAAATCCAACGTACATAGACATAGCTGCAACTTACTTCTGCTAATTCAGTTCGATACGTAGCCCTGGACCTATGATGGGTTGCTTAGCAACCGTTCAAAATTCCACAAAAAAAAAAAAGCTTGCTTTCAACCCAGATTGGAAGTTCCGACATCCGCCTTTCCTAACCCCGCAGTCCTGTGATAGCATTTCGGGCACATTTGAGGCCGTTTCTAGGCGTTCTGTGGTCACGTGACCACAATTTACGTTTTGGCTAGAAGAACGGGTAGGCAACCTTGGCTCTTTTATGACTCGTGGACTTCAACTCCCAGAATTCCTGAGGCGGCCATGCTGAGGGGAAAGAGAGGCTTCTAAGCTAATCCATGCTGGCTCAGGAATTCTGGGAGTTGAAGTCCACGAATCATAAAGCGGCCTAGGCCAGGGGTGGGCAACCTTGGCTCTTTTATGACTCGTGGACTTCAACTCCCAGAATTCCTGAGCCAGCATGGCTCAGCTTGGAAACCTCTCCCTTTCCCCTCAACATGGCCGGCTCAGGAATTCTGGGAGTTGAAGTCCACGAGTCATAAAGCGGCCTAGGCCAGGGGTAGGCAACCTTGGCTCTTTTATGACTCGTGGACTTCAACTCCCAGAATTCCTGAGCCAGCATGGCTCAGCTTGGAAACCTCTCCCTTTCCCCTCAGCATGGCTGGCTCAGGAATTCTGGGAGTTGAAGTCCACGAGTCATAAAGTGGCCTAGGCCAGGGGTAGGCAACCTTGGCTCTTTTATGACTCGCGGACTTCAACTCCCAGAATTCCTGAGCCAGCATGGCTCAGCATGGAAACCTCTCCCTTTCCCCTCAGCATGGCTGGCTCAGGAATTCTGGGAGTTGAAATCCACGAGTCATAAAAGAGCCAAGGTTGCCTACCCCTGATCTAGAAACTGACTTTTACTTCCAGTTTCTGTCAAAAATCGCCCCATAGCGAACAATGGGTCCATTTAATGACCACGGGGTTTTCTTTACAACGGTGGAGTTCCCTTAAGGACTGCTGGTAAAGTAGCTCATAAAGTTGGGCTCGGTCATGACTTAGGAACAAGATTAAACCGAGGACTACCTGCGTTGGAAAACCGTTCTTAACCATCTCCCCTATACTGTAGCTTCCCTTTATGTACCCGATCACATCAAACCTTTCTTTTCTCCAGACAAAACCCCCTCACTTTCCTCATAAGCCATGCTCTTAAGAAAAAAAAATTATCGATCCGTTCAGAAAATCAAGTGATGCTAAATTTAGGAGCCGGCCTCCTTTTCAGCCATTCAACATCTTCCTTTATCGATCCTTTATTGCAGAATTGATTTTTCTCCCTCTGTGGGAAGGGAATAATAGGCCATGTTGCCTGCAACAACAAAAAACCCTAAGGATTTTCCAAAGTCATGTCTTGTACCCAACCATTTTTTTTTAAAAGGGGGAAAATGGGTTAGATTACCTCCAAAGACTCCTTCGTTAAAAACAATTCCGACTTGAGGGTCAGAAAATTATTCCAAATCATAACGATGTCAATTTCTCAGGTTACAAAGCAGGAAGGGAAAAACAAAGCAAAGCAGGTCTGTATTAATTAATATCGCTACTGAAACAGCAGCTTGTTCAACTGCTTCATCAAGAGTTACTTAGTTACTTCATCAAGAACTATTCAGCTTGGTTTCCTAAACTGTTTTTTTTCCCAAGCACATACACGCTAAGAACCAATAGCCAACTTTTATGTTGTTGTTCCTCTTTCCGTTTTCTATCTTCCCTCTTAAATGTTAATCCTTAAAAAGCTTACTTTTAAGATCAAAGATTAAGTATAAGCCTTTCTGTTGATCCTACCGATTTTTATAAGCCACTCCAGGAGCCATTGTTTGCTAAAGAATTAAAAACATTGCTTTGAGCAAGGTTTTTTTTTTAAAAAAAACCAAGATAATTAGGGTGCCATCCTTTAATTCATACCATTACGACCATCTCTCCTACATAGTTATGCTGAATGGAATTCTGTTCAATATACCTGGAAGGATATAATGGAAAATTTAAATTTAAATTCAGAACAATTTTCCTGATTAGACCACGTTATGGAAAAGCTGTCATTCGAAATAGAATGCAATACAAGTGTACCCTATTTTGTTTCGTAATGTGCAGGAAAATCTTTAACCAGATTTGGAAATGAAAAAGCTCCGAGTGGCTCTGTTCGGTAATCTGAAATTTCATACACGTGGAATTCTATTTATCTCTGGCACAAGGTGTTATCTTACATTGCTATTTATGTTTTAGATCGTTCACTTTCAGGTCTTCTTTATGCAAACAAGATTCATGGGTTGCAAAGTCTTGTGTTCACTGGAGTGGCAATTAAGCTCTGAAAATATCCCAGAGTGATGAATTAAAAGAAGCTTGTTCGGTGAAAAAAAATGGAACATTTTCAAAGAAAAAAAATCAACAAAGTCCAGTGGCCTTTTGGATATCCCACAGCGGTACAGACTGATCTTTCAGAAATGCTTGTGTAAGATGGTGGATCAAGCTTTTTAGACATGCATTCTTATTTGCTATAATAAACAATGTTAGATTTATAAACCATGGATTTTGACATTAGACAGAATAGATTTCTCCCTTCTTTTGATTCTGGATTTCTTTCCACACCACGCAAAAATTATCAAATCTGTGCTCCAAAACAACAGAGAGAATCAGTAAGTTTTACTCGTATAAAAAGATGCTGTTAAAAGGATGAAGGCTTTCTTTTAAAAATATCAGTCAAAATGAGATCCAAATTAACTGCTGCATTTTGCCCTTTCTGTGGTATATCTTCCTTTCCATGAAATAAAGCCTGGGTGCCTTCTTGCTTACAGTTTAGAAGGGAGCTAAAAAGATTACCTTTTCAACCGGGCCTTCTGCTGCTGGCTTTTAATGACAGATTTTTATTAACAGGTTTGTAAATTGCCTAGAGCCAGTAGGATTATGTGTTAAAATCAGCTAAAACTGTGTGACACAATTAAAATTCACTGCAGGATATTAGTTTTAAAAACCTTATAAAATTCACTGTAGGGCAATATCTTTTTTTTAAAGGCAAATCAAAATGGCACAATCTGAAAACTCCTGGACACTTCATCGGAACTGGACTGCATAGAGCCAGGATTAAAAAGCAGCAAATATAGTTACCTCGGAAAAGAACAGGCACGCCATTTTTTTTAAAGAAAAAGATTCCTGGTTCTGCTATTAGTTTAATTTTAACACAGTGACAGGAACAACGCTTACCCGTATAATGCAAAATTATTCAGAAAATTAAGTTAGTTCATATCTAGACAGCCGGACATTCTAGTATAGGAAAATATGGTAATAGGATTGAGTGAAAGCTTTTCATCGGGTAGAGAGAAAAAAATGTCTTCTAATTCAGGATTTAAAAAATTTAACTAAAATGTCAATTCAGGACAGATCAGGGATTGCATCTATGGAACAAAGAAAATACATATGATTCCTCCCCAAAGTCTTGAAATATTTTTCTCTCCCGAATGGGTTTGAAAAGAGTTAATATTCTGTTCCCAAATGGTCTGTTTTACTTGAAGCACTGATCTGGATTAGGAGCGTCTTTAAAGTGCTGTCTACAAAAATATTGCTTTTATTGTCTTAGAATGACTTTATACTAGCTGTAACCCATCTCAATTAATCTGGAATGGGGAAATAAAAGCATTTAAAACAAAAAAAAATGTCGGCTCTTGATATAATGCAGAGGTCTTCAGACTTGGCCTTTTTATGACTTGTGGACTTCAACTCCCAGAATTCCTCAGCCAGCCAAGTTTGAAGACCCCTGATATAATGTATCTTTAAAGCAAAAACATCTGGTTTGTGACCTCATTTGTCAACTTCTGAAAGGCCTCTGCCTGGGCTGCTGCCAGGAAAAAAAATGCTCTTACAATGATCAGAGAACTTTAAGGATATCCCTTCATCTTATGCTTTTTTGAAGCCTGCATTGCCTGCTATTATACTTACTCCAAAACATAAAAAGGCACACATACAATATTCTACAGCCCTTTCTTCAATTACAGGTAGTCCTCTACTTACGACCACAATTGAGCCCAAAATTTAGCTCGATAAGTGAGACATCTGTCAAGTTAAACGAGCCTTGCCCCATTTTACAACCTTTGTCAGGAGTTGTTAAGCGAATCACTGCCGTTATTAGTCACACGGTTGTTAAGCGAATCTGGCTTCCCCATTGACTTGGCCGGTCAGAAGTTCGGAAAAGGGGATCACGTGACCCAGGGACGCCGCAACCGTCAGAACTACAGGTCAGCTGTCAAGCGTCCTGAATTTTGATCCCGCAACCACGGGGGGGGGGGGGGGACGCTACAAGGGTAGTTAAGGGCAGGTCACAAGTCACTTCTTTCAGTGCCGTTGCAACTTCCAACGGCTGAACTAAGCGAAAGGTCAGTAAGCGAGGTCTACCTGTAATCCCGCTGACCCTCAGCAATCACTGGAACTTCCTAAAGCAGGGGGGTCTTCAAACCCGGCCCTTTGATGACTTGTGGACTTCAACTCCCAGAATTCCTCAGCCAGCTTGTGGCCAAGTGGCCAAGGTTTTGGGGGGGGAGGACACCCCTGATACAGGGGAGCGGTCTGATTCAGTTGAGGTGAATTCTGGGAGTGGAAGTCCACAAGTCATCAAAGGGTTCCAAGTTTGAAGACCCCCTGCTCTAAAGGGGAACACCTGCTGCCGGCATCAACTTCCCATCGTCCTGTGCGTTCCCACAGGGAGGGCCTTCTCGGGGTACCGCCGGTTAAGGAATGCCGGCGGGTTATTCCCAGGGGAAGGGCGTTCTCTGTGGGCGCGCCGGCCCTATGGAACCAACTTCCCACGGAACTCAGGACTGCTCCCCCCCCACCCGACCTTCCTTCGCTCATTTCGCCGGGATTTGAAAACCTGGTTCTTCGAGCTGTTTGGCCCAGACTGAGGGGTTTTAATTTAATTTAATTTAATTTGGTTTTAGCTTAACTTTAGGGACTGTAATTTAATCATAGTTTTTAACTGATTTTAATTTTGTACGTTATGTATTTTAATTCTCCCTGTAAACCGCCCTGAGTCCTACGGGAATATATATATATACATACATACATACATACATATATATACATATACATATACATATACATATACATATACATATACATATACATACATATACATATATATATATATATATATATATATATATATGGATCCTTGGTTTTTCGGGTTTCTCCCCGCGTAGAACTAAAGGTGTAGGCGCAACGTTTCGACGAAATCCCATCCGTCATCATCAGGCTTGTGGTTTCTGCTTCCTTCTTCTGGGAGAAGTATGTGGCTGTTTGTTTTTCTTTTTTAAACTGCCAGAGGGGGTGTGTTCTGTGAGTGGAAGTGTGCTGATTGGGTGGGGATTATGTGTGTTCTGATTGGGTGGGAGTGTGTTTTGAATGGTGGGGGTGTTCTGATTGGGTGGTGGTGTGTTTTGAGTGGATGGGCTGGTCTCAGCTGCCAGCCTTAGACCTGAGCTGGTGAGTTGTGCTGTTTTTGTTTGCCTTCGTGTTTGTGGTGGTGCCATGTTTTTATAGTGGGTGTCAGTTTGCTTATTATGTGGTTTGGAGGGGTTTAAAGTGGCTGATGTTGCAGCTGTAGTTAGGTTTCTGTTTTGTGGTTGTGCCTCTTTATCATTGTGGGTTCGGATTTGCTTTTTGAATAGTTGTGTGGTGGTGATGTCATGTGATGTTATCATGAGTTTGGGTCTGGTATCATTCTTGGTGGTTGGGACTCGTCTGTCAATCAAGGCAGGTTTCCAAATAGATGGTAGGCGAGAGGTATCATCTCGTTTGTTCATGCTGTGGGGGCGTTTTTCTATCTCAATGGCTTCTCTGATTATTCTGTTGTTAAAATGTTCAATTTTGGCGATAGTTTTGGTTTTTTTAAAATCAATTTCATGTCCCGTGGCTTCAAAGTGTTGGACCAGGGATGAAGTTTGTTCTCCCTTTCTGAGTGAGTTTTTGTGCTCTTCAATGCGTGCACTTATTCTTCTGTTGGTCTGTCCGATGTATGTGGTGGGGCAGGTGGTGCATGGGATTTCATATACTCCTTGGTTTTCTAACCCAATTATGTCCTTGGGGTTTCTTAGGATGGTGGATACTTTTCTGTCTGTGTAGAATGCTGTTTTGATGTTGTGTTTTTGGAGGACTTTGCTGATTCTGTCTGTGGTCCCTTTTAAGTATGGGAGGAGGGCTTTGCCTTTTTCTTGTTCTCTGTCTTGGGTTTTTGTGGGTGTCTCTCTTCGGATTAAGTTGGTAATCATGTTTCTTTGGAATCCATTGGCTGTTAGTACATTAGTGAGGTTGTGTAGTTCGGTTTTTAGGTGTTGTTTGTCAGCTAGTTGTTTTGTTCTGGAGATGAGTGTCTTGGCTACGGAGTTGATCTGTGCTGGGTGGTGGTGTGAGAGTGCATTCAGATAGCGGTTTGTGTGCGTTTTTTTATGGTAGATAGTGTGTCCTAGGGAGCCGTCGGATTTCTTGTAGACTAAAACATCAAGGAAGGGAAGTTGGTTGTTAGCTTCTGTTTCCATGGTGAATTGTATTTTGGGGTGTAGGCTATTGAGGTGTGTGAGGAAGTCATCCAGTTTTTCTTTGCCATGTGGCCAGATTACGAAGGTGTCATCTACGTATCTGAGCCAGAGTTTGGGTTTGTGGTTGGATTTTTCTAGAGCGAGGGTTTCAAAGTGTTCCATGTAGAGGTTTGCGATGACAGGTGAAAGGGGTGATCCCATGGGTGCTCCTTCCATTTGTTTGTATCTTTGTCCATTGTAGATGAAGTATGTGTTAGATAGGCAGTGGTTGGTCAGATCTAGGATGTGTTTTGGGGGGTTGTATTTATTTAGGATAGCTGTCAAGGCTTCTTTGATTGGCACTTGGGTGAAGAGGGATACGACATCGAAGCTAACAAGTAGGTCACAGGGCTGTAACTTTAGTTTACTTATGATCTCTATGAATTGGAATGAATCTTGTACGTGTGAGGTGATGGAATTTGCGTAAGGCTGTAGTTGTTTGGCAAGAAATTTGGCTAGATTTTGTAGAGGTGAGCCTATGGAGCTGACTATGGGTCTGAGAGGGGTTCCTTCTTTGTGTATCTTGGGCAGACCATAGAGCTTGGGACATCTGGATGATTTTTCTCTGGGAATGATTGTTTTCTGGATCTCTTCACTGATGGGGGTGGCTTTTATTTTGGATTTTGTGGTTTTTTCCAGGTAGGTGGTGGGGTCTGTCTTGATGAGTTTGTATGTGGAGTCTCGGAGTAGGTTGGATAATTTGGTATGGTAGTCAGATGAGTTCATTACCACCGTGGCGTTGCCTTTGTCTGCTGGCAGAATGATTATGCTGGTGTCTTTTTTTAGGTTAAGTAGTGCTGTCTGTTCCTCTTTGGGTAAGTTGCTTTTGGGTGGTTTGCTGGTGCAGAGGATGTTGGTAACTTCGAGTCTGATTTTGTTGGCGTCATCAGGGTTGATTTTGGTCAGGCTGGATTCGACTCCGCATATAATGGTTTCCGTGGGAATGTGTTTGGGAGCGACTGCAAAATTAAATCCTTTAGACAGGACGTTGGTTTCGGCTTTGGTGAGAATCCTATCTGAGATGTTGTGCACAGTTTGTTTCATGTGTTGCTGTGGGAGAGGAGGGGTTTGTTTCTGGCGTTCCTTTAGTCTTTGGAGTTTATTGGTGTGTGTGTCTGTTTTGTAGGCAGTCTCTGTTTCAGCTCTCCAGACAGCAATTTGTTTGAATTTGTCCCAAAGTGTGGGGTGGATCTTGTTGCTGAGTTTGAGGTGAAGTGTGAGGAGGTCTCTGTTGATTCGGTCCAGGAGGAATCTTTTTGTGTGGAGTTCGTTTCTGATTAGGGCCAGTTCAGTTCTCATCAGGATGCGTTTGATGGCTGCAGAGTTGGAGTGGAATTTCAATAGGAAGGATGTGGGGATTAAATTTTGATCTCGGCAGTTGCGTAGGAATGTGAGGTCACACAGAATGGAAGCTCTTCGTACTTCGAGTTTTTCGTAGGTCTTGGTTAGCTGGTAGATTTCCTCCCCGTAGAGGTAAGATATTTGTTCTCTGAGGTTTTCGCGGGTGCCTGTATGTGGATCCTTGGTTTTTCGGGTTTCTCCCCGCGTAGAACTAAAGGTGTAGGCGCAACGTTTCGACGAAATCCCATCCGTCATCATCAGGCTTGTGGTTTCTGCTTCCTTCTTCTGGGAGAAGTATGTGGCTGTTTGTTTTTCTTTTTTAAACTGCCAGAGGGGGTGTGTTCTGTGAGTGGAAGTGTGCTGATTGGGTGGGGATTATGTGTGTTCTGATTGGGTGGGAGTGTGTTTTGAATGGTGGGGGTGTTCTGATTGGGTGGTGGTGTGTTTTGAGTGGATGGGCTGGTCTCAGCTGCCAGCCTTAGACCTGAGCTGGTGAGTTGTGCTGTTTTTGTTTGCCTTCGTGTTTGTGGTGGTGCCATGTTTTTATAGTGGGTGTCAGTTTGCTTATTATGTGGTTTGGAGGGGTTTAAAGTGGCTGATGTTGCAGCTGTAGTTAGGTTTCTGTTTTGTGGTTGTGCCTCTTTATCATTGTGGGTTCGGATTTGCTTTTTGAATAGTTGTGTGGTGGTGATGTCATGTGATGTTATCGTGAGTTTGGGTCTGGTATCATTCTTGGTGGTTGGGACTCGTCTGTCAATCAAGGCAGGTTTCCAAATAGATGGTAGGCGAGAGGTATCATCTCGTTTGTTCATGCTGTGGGGGCGTTTTTCTATCTCAATGGCTTCTCTGATTATTCTGTTGTTAAAATGTTCAATTTTGGCGATAGTTTTGGTTTTTTTAAAATCAATTTCATGTCCCGTGGCTTCAAAGTGTTGGACCAGGGATGAAGTTTGTTCTCCCTTTCTGAGTGAGTTTTTGTGCTCTTCAATGCGTGCACTTATTCTTCTGTTGGTCTGTCCGATGTATGTGGTGGGGCAGGTGGTGCATGGGATTTCATATACTCCTTGGTTTTCTAACCCAATTATGTCCTTGGGGTTTCTTAGGATGGTGGATACTTTTCTGTCTGTGTAGAATGCTGTTTTGATGTTGTGTTTTTGGAGGACTTTGCTGATTCTGTCTGTGGTCCCTTTTAAGTATGGGAGGAGGGCTTTGCCTTTTTCTTGTTCTCTGTCTTGGGTTTTTGTGGGTGTCTCTCTTCGGATTAAGTTGGTAATCATGTTTCTTTGGAATCCATTGGCTGTTAGTACATTAGTGAGGTTGTGTAGTTCGGTTTTTAGGTGTTGTTTGTCAGCTAGTTGTTTTGTTCTGGAGATGAGTGTCTTGGCTACGGAGTTGATCTGTGCTGGGTGGTGGTGTGAGAGTGCATTCAGATAGCGGTTTGTGTGCGTTTTTTTATGGTAGATAGTGTGTCCTAGGGAGCCGTCGGATTTCTTGTAGACTAAAACATCAAGGAAGGGAAGTTGGTTGTTAGCTTCTGTTTCCATGGTGAATTGTATTTTGGGGTGTAGGCTATTGAGGTGTGTGAGGAAGTCATCCAGTTTTTCTTTGCCATGTGGCCAGATTACGAAGGTGTCATCTACGTATCTGAGCCAGAGTTTGGGTTTGTGGTTGGATTTTTCTAGAGCGAGGGTTTCAAAGTGTTCCATGTAGAGGTTTGCGATGACAGGTGAAAGGGGTGATCCCATGGGTGCTCCTTCCATTTGTTTGTATCTTTGTCCATTGTAGATGAAGTATGTGTTAGATAGGCAGTGGTTGGTCAGATCTAGGATGTGTTTTGGGGGGTTGTATTTATTTAGGATAGCTGTCAAGGCTTCTTTGATTGGCACTTGGGTGAAGAGGGATACGACATCGAAGCTAACAAGTAGGTCACAGGGCTGTAACTTTAGTTTACTTATGATCTCTATGAATTGGAATGAATCTTGTACGTGTGAGGTGATGGAATTTGCGTAAGGCTGTAGTTGTTTGGCAAGAAATTTGGCTAGATTTTGTAGAGGTGAGCCTATGGAGCTGACTATGGGTCTGAGAGGGGTTCCTTCTTTGTGTATCTTGGGCAGACCATAGAGCTTGGGACATCTGGATGATTTTTCTCTGGGAATGATTGTTTTCTGGATCTCTTCACTGATGGGGGTGGCTTTTATTTTGGATTTTGTGGTTTTTTCCAGGTAGGTGGTGGGGTCTGTCTTGATGAGTTTGTATGTGGAGTCTCGGAGTAGGTTGGATAATTTGGTATGGTAGTCAGATGAGTTCATTACCACCGTGGCGTTGCCTTTGTCTGCTGGCAGAATGATTATGCTGGTGTCTTTTTTTAGGTTAAGTAGTGCTGTCTGTTCCTCTTTGGGTAAGTTGCTTTTGGGTGGTTTGCTGGTGCAGAGGATGTTGGTAACTTCGAGTCTGATTTTGTTGGCGTCATCAGGGTTGATTTTGGTCAGGCTGGATTCGACTCCGCATATAATGGTTTCCGTGGGAATGTGTTTGGGAGCGACTGCAAAATTAAATCCTTTAGACAGGACGTTGGTTTCGGCTTTGGTGAGAATCCTATCTGAGATGTTGTGCACAGTTTGTTTCATGTGTTGCTGTGGGAGAGGAGGGGTTTGTTTCTGGCGTTCCTTTAGTCTTTGGAGTTTATTGGTGTGTGTGTCTGTTTTGTAGGCAGTCTCTGTTTCAGCTCTCCAGACAGCAATTTGTTTGAATTTGTCCCAAAGTGTGGGGTGGATCTTGTTGCTGAGTTTGAGGTGAAGTGTGAGGAGGTCTCTGTTGATTCGGTCCAGGAGGAATCTTTTTGTGTGGAGTTCGTTTCTGATTAGGGCCAGTTCAGTTCTCATCAGGATGCGTTTGATGGCTGCAGAGTTGGAGTGGAATTTCAATAGGAAGGATGTGGGGATTAAATTTTGATCTCGGCAGTTGCGTAGGAATGTGAGGTCACACAGAATGGAAGCTCTTCGTACTTCGAGTTTTTCGTAGGTCTTGGTTAGCTGGTAGATTTCCTCCCCGTAGAGGTAAGATATTTGTTCTCTGAGGTTTTCGCGGGTGCCTGTATGTGGATCCTTGGTTTTTCGGGTTTCTCCCCGCGTAGAACTAAAGGTGTAGGCGCAACGTTTCGACGAAATCCCATCCGTCATCATCAGGCTTGTGGTTTCTGCTTCCTTCTTCTGGGAGAAGTATGTGGCTGTTTGTTTTTCTTTTTTAAACTGCCAGAGGGGGTGTGTTCTGTGAGTGGAAGTGTGCTGATTGGGTGGGGATTATGTGTGTTCTGATTGGGTGGGAGTGTGTTTTGAATGGTGGGGGTGTTCTGATTGGGTGGTGGTGTGTTTTGAGTGGATGGGCTGGTCTCAGCTGCCAGCCTTAGACCTGAGCTGGTGAGTTGTGCTGTTTTTGTTTGCCTTCGTGTTTGTGGTGGTGCCATGTTTTTATAGTGGGTGTCAGTTTGCTTATTATGTGGTTTGGAGGGGTTTAAAGTGGCTGATGTTGCAACATCAGCCACTTTAAACCCCTCCAAACCACATAATAAGCAAACTGACACCCACTATAAAAACATGGCACCACCACAAACACGAAGGCAAACAAAAACAGCACAACTCACCAGCTCAGGTCTAAGGCTGGCAGCTGAGACCAGCCCATCCACTCAAAACACACCACCACCCAATCAGAACACCCCCACCATTCAAAACACACTCCCACCCAATCAGAACACACATAATCCCCACCCAATCAGCACACTTCCACTCACAGAACACACCCCCTCTGGCAGTTTAAAAAAGAAAAACAAACAGCCACATACTTCTCCAGAAGAAGGAAGCAGAAACCACAAGCCTGATGATGACGGATGGGATTTCGTCGAAACGTTGCGCCTACACCTTTAGTTCTACGCGGGGAG
>NC_139513.1:12143940-12186440 GCF_947247035.1 Vipera ursinii
CCACACAAAAAGATTCCTCCTGGACCGAATCAACAGAGACCTCCTCACACTTCACCTCAAACTCAGCAACAAGATCCACCCCACACTTTGGGACAAATTCAAACAAATTGCTGTCTGGAGAGCTGAAACAGAGACTGCCTACAAAACAGACACACACACCAATAAACTCCAAAGACTAAAGGAACGCCAGAAACAAACCCCTCCTCTCCCACAGCAACACATGAAACAAACTGTGCACAACATCTCAGATAGGATTCTCACCAAAGCCGAAACCAACGTCCTGTCTAAAGGATTTAATTTTGCAGTCGCTCCCAAACACATTCCCACGGAAACCATTATATGCGGAGTCGAATCCAGCCTGACCAAAATCAACCCTGATGACGCCAACAAAATCAGACTCGAAGTTACCAACATCCTCTGCACCAGCAAACCACCCAAAAGCAACTTACCCAAAGAGGAACAGACAGCACTACTTAACCTAAAAAAAGACACCAGCATAATCATTCTGCCAGCAGACAAAGGCAACGCCACGGTGGTAATGAACTCATCTGACTACCATACCAAATTATCCAACCTACTCCGAGACTCCACATACAAACTCATCAAGACAGACCCCACCACCTACCTGGAAAAAACCACAAAATCCAAAATAAAAGCCACCCCCATCAGTGAAGAGATCCAGAAAACAATCATTCCCAGAGAAAAATCATCCAGATGTCCCAAGCTCTATGGTCTGCCCAAGATACACAAAGAAGGAACCCCTCTCAGACCCATAGTCAGCTCCATAGGCTCACCTCTACAAAATCTAGCCAAATTTCTTGCCAAACAACTACAGCCTTACGCAAATTCCATCACCTCACACGTACAAGATTCATTCCAATTCATAGAGATCATAAGTAAACTAAAGTTACAGCCCTGTGACCTACTTGTTAGCTTCGATGTCGTATCCCTCTTCACCCAAGTGCCAATCAAAGAAGCCTTGACAGCTATCCTAAATAAATACAACCCCCCAAAACACATCCTAGATCTGACCAACCACTGCCTATCTAACACATACTTCATCTACAATGGACAAAGATACAAACAAATGGAAGGAGCACCCATGGGATCACCCCTTTCACCTGTCATCGCAAACCTCTACATGGAACACTTTGAAACCCTCGCTCTAGAAAAATCCAACCACAAACCCAAACTCTGGCTCAGATACGTAGATGACACCTTCGTAATCTGGCCACATGGCAAAGAAAAACTGGATGACTTCCTCACACACCTCAATAGCCTACACCCCAAAATACAATTCACCATGGAAACAGAAGCTAACAACCAACTTCCCTTCCTTGATGTTTTAGTCTACAAGAAATCCGACGGCTCCCTAGGACACACTATCTACCATAAAAAAACGCACACAAACCGCTATCTGAATGCACTCTCACACCACCACCCAGCACAGATCAACTCCGTAGCCAAGACACTCATCTCCAGAACAAAACAACTAGCTGACAAACAACACCTAAAAACCGAACTACACAACCTCACTAATGTACTAACAGCCAATGGATTCCAAAGAAACATGATTACCAACTTAATCCGAAGAGAGACACCCACAAAAACCCAAGACAGAGAACAAGAAAAAGGCAAAGCCCTCCTCCCATACTTAAAAGGGACCACAGACAGAATCAGCAAAGTCCTCCAAAAACACAACATCAAAACAGCATTCTACACAGACAGAAAAGTATCCACCATCCTAAGAAACCCCAAGGACATAATTGGGTTAGAAAACCAAGGAGTATATGAAATCCCATGCACCACCTGCCCCACCACATACATCGGACAGACCAACAGAAGAATAAGTGCACGCATTGAAGAGCACAAAAACTCACTCAGAAAGGGAGAACAAACTTCATCCCTGGTCCAACACTTTGAAGCCACGGGACATGAAATTGATTTTAAAAAAACCAAAACTATCGCCAAAATTGAACATTTTAACAACAGAATAATCAGAGAAGCCATTGAGATAGAAAAACGCCCCCACAGCATGAACAAACGAGATGATACCTCTCGCCTACCATCTATTTGGAAACCTGCCTTGATTGACAGACGAGTCCCAACCACCAAGAATGATACCAGACCCAAACTCATGATAACATCACATGACATCACCACCACACAACTATTCAAAAAGCAAATCCGAACCCACAATGATAAAGAGGCACAACCACAAAACAGAAACCTAACTACAGCTGCAACATCAGCCACTTTAAACCCCTCCAAACCACATAATAAGCAAACTGACACCCACTATAAAAACATGGCACCACCACAAACACGAAGGCAAACAAAAACAGCACAACTCACCAGCTCAGGTCTAAGGCTGGCAGCTGAGACCAGCCCATCCACTCAAAACACACCACCACCCAATCAGAACACCCCCACCATTCAAAACATACTCCCACCCAATCAGAACACACATAATCCCCACCCAATCAGCACACTTCCACTCACAGAACACACCCCCTCTGGCAGTTTAAAAAAGAAAAACAAACAGCCACATACTTCTCCCAGAAGAAGGAAGCAGAAACCACAAGCCTGATGATGACGGATGGGATTTCGTCGAAACGTTGCGCCTACACCTTTAGTTCTACGCGGGGAGAAACCCGAAAAACCAAGGATCCACATACAGGCACCCGCGAAAACCTCAGAGAACAAATATATATATATATATATATATATATATATATATATATATATATATATATATACCGTATTTATCAGCGTATAACACGCACCGGCGTATAACACGCACCGCCGATCACATCCATTCGCGCTGCTGTGCGGTATTTACTATGGGTCATTAACATTATATCGGCGTATAACACGCACACATCATTTGCCCCCTATTTTCAGGAAGAAAAAGTGCGTGTTATACGCCGATAAATACGGTGTGTGTGTATATATATATATATATATATATATATATATATATATATATATATATATATATATATATATGCAAATGTATATATATATATATATGCATATGTATATATATGCATATATATATGCATATATATATATATGCATATATATATGCATATATATATATATATATATATATATATATATATATATATGCAAATTATTCAAATTGCTAATAAAGAATTTTGGGAGGCTGAGTTGATCATTTCGAACTCTTTGTTCTCATCAGTCAGTCATACCCTTTATCTGAGATTCGAACCTGGGCTGATTATATATTAGGCAGTTGTTTTAACTTCCTGAGCCACAGGTTCTTTCTCTCTTTTATTAGCTAGAAGGCAAGGCAAATGTGTGTTAAGTACTTGTCAAGGCTTTTTGAATGCACCTTGCTAATTAACTCTTTCATTCCTGTTTTGGCCTGACTCAAGGCTTATCCACAGGATATAGTCAACTTATGACAGCTCATTATTTGTGCAAATTATTCAAATATATCAATCAATCAATCAATCAAGCAAGCAAGCAAGCAAGCAAGCAAGCAAGCAATGGACAACCGACCGCCCCACCTAGAGCCCCGCCACCCACCCACCCAATAGTCCTGGGACTACAAACCCCAGCATTCCCAGCCAACACGGTCCGCAGCCAGCGGTTCGGCTGCAAAGCCTCTGGGGAAGGAGGAGGGGACGCCTCGGGACCGTTGACGGCGGGCAAAGGGAAAAGAAGGGACGTGGCTCTGGCTTCTTGGCAAGCGAGGCCCCTGGCAATCCTCAGCCCCGGGTGTGTTTTTTTTGGGGGGGTGGGGGGGTGGGTTTAGGGTTTTGCAAAGGGTCTGAGCTTGCAAGGACCGCCTGGAAGGTGCTGGTGGTGGGGGGGGTCCGGATTCGTGGCGATCGGAGTCCACCCGGCGCTTTGGGGCTCCGGCCAAGCGCGCTTCCCCCTCCAGCAAGGCTGGAAGAGGCGAAGTCCGCAGGGAGTAACCAAGCCTGCTCCCCGCTTTGCAGCTCCATTCCCATAACCCCCCTGCTGGGGGTTACCGTAGATCATCACCCACCCCTCCTCCTCCTCCTCTTCCTCCTCCTCCTCTTCCTCCTCCTCCTCTTCCTCCTCCTCCTCCTCTTCTTCCTCCTCCTCCTCTTCCTCCTCCTCCTCCTCTTCTTCCTCCTCCTCCTCTTCCTCCTCCTCCTCCTCTTCCTCCTCTTCCTCCTCCTCTTCTTCCTCCTCCTCCTCCTCTTCTTCCTCCTCCTGCTCCTCCTCCCCCTCCTCCTCTTCCTCCCCCTCCTCCTCTTCCTCCTCCTCCTCCTCTTCTTCTTCCTCCTCTTCCTCCTCCTCCTCTTCCTCCTCCTCTTCCTCCTCCTCCTCTTCTTCTTCCTCCTCCTCCTCTTCCTCCTCCTCCTCTTCCTCCTCCTCCTCTTCCTCCTCCTCCTCCTCTTCCTCCTCCTCCTCTTCTTCCTCCTCCTCCTCCTCCTCTTCCTCCTCCTCCTCCTCTTCCTCCTCCTCCTCTTCTTCCTCCTCCTCCTCCTCCTCCTCTTCCTCCTCCTCTTCCTCCTCCTCCTCTTCTTCCTCCTCCTCCTCTTCCTCCTCCTCCTCCTCCTCCTCTTCCTCCTCCTCCTCCTCTTCCTCCTCCCGGCGGCTTTCAACGGGGAGGCCCGCCAGAGGCCTCCGGGACTCACCGGCTTCTTCCGCCCGCAAGAGCCGCCAAATCCCGACTCGGCTTCGGAGGGAAGGGAGCGCCCCGCTTCGCGCGCCTGGCAGCCCGGGAGAAGGGGTGGGGGCGGGGCGGGGAAGGAGCAAGAGACGACAAGACGCCCCAGAGCGGAGGGCGCAAAGGGGGAAAGGGGGCGGGAGGAAAAGAACGCCAGGCTCCTTCGTCACATCCGGTCTGGACCCGCTTCGCTGCTGCTGCTGCTGCTGCCGCCGCTTTCTTTTTCTTTTACCTTTTTTCTTTCTTTTTTTTTCCTGACGCGTCGCTCTAGGACCCCCCCCCCGAAGATTCTCGGTGATCGGAGGAACCGGAAGACTTTCTAGCCGCCGGCCATCCGTAGAGTAATATAGAAAAGCCGGATGACGCCCGCCGGGGCTCGGCTGCGGAGATGAGGAGAAGAGAGGGCTAGAGCGGTCTTTTCCAAGCTCCGGGGAAAGTTAACCCTTCCCTTGCCACTTGGCCGAGGGGCACGTCCTTCTCCTCTCTCTCTCTCTTTTTTTTTCCCCCGTACGCTTTTGCAAGGACGAAGGATCATTGGTGGCGGTTCGTTGGGTGGTGAATGCTCCAACACTGGAGGTTTTTAAGAAGAGACTGGACACTCATTTGTCTGAAATGGTATAAGGCAGGGGGTCTTCAAACTTGGCCCTTTTATGACTTGTGGACTTCAACTCCCAGAATTCCTCAGCCAGCGTGCCTGGCTGAGGAATTCTGGGAGTTGAAGTCCACAAGTCATGAAAGGGCCAAGTTTGAAGACCCCTGGTATAAGGTTTCCTGCCTGAGCAGGGGGTTGGACTAGATGACCTCTAACGTCCCTTCCAACATCATCATCATCATCATCATCATTATTATTATTATTATTATTATTATTATTATTATTATTATTATTATATAAAATAAATAAATAAATAACAGTTGAGGAAAAGCTCGCTCTAAATTCTGAAAAGCAAAACTGCTGCCCCCTTTCCAGCTCCTGAATTACTCAGCGTTTAATTTGTTGGAGATGGGACTACAGCTCCCATTCTCCCCAGCGCCACTTGAAGGGAGGACACCGGATTTTGGAAAAAAATCACGGTGGTCGTCATAAATCATCTGAGAGGAGGATCCCGGCTTTCCAAAGCTTTGCTGTCTTTCTGCTTCCTCCCCGAGTTGAATTGCTGTCTGATCTCCATCGAAGGCAACCCTCCCTCGCCTTACGACCACAATTGAGCCCGAACTTGATGTTGCTAAGTGAGAAATCTGTTCAGGGAGCCTTGCCCCGTTTTGCCACTTTCCTTGACGCGTTTGTTAAAAAGGAATCTGCAGTTGCTAAATTAAGTGACGCGGTTGTTAAGTGAATCTATTTTGCCGTGGACTTGGCTTGTCACAAGGTTGTACAAGGTGATCACCTGATCCCAGGACACTGCAACTGTCATAAATGTGAGTCGGTTGCCAAGCCTACGAATGTAAACCACCTGACCATGGGGATGCTGGTTAAGTGTGAAAAAAACCCGTCATAAGTTACTTTTGTTGGTCATAAGACCCATTGTTTCAATGCTGCTGTAACTTCAAATAGTCACTAAGAGAACTATTGTAAGTTGAGAACTAGCTGTACACTGTACAGCAGGGGGTCTCCAACCTTGGCAACTTTAAGACTTGAGGACTTCAACTCCCAGAATTCCTCAGCCAGCTGGCTGAGGAATTCTGGGAGTTGAAGTCCACAAGTCTTAAAAGTTGCCAAGGTTGGAGACCCCTGCTCTACAGCTAGTGACTAGTCGTTGACTTACAACCATTTGTTTAGTGACCATTCAAAGCTCAACAACAGTGGAAATTTGTGGCTCAAGTGTGGTCGTAAGGTGAGGAAGTACCTTGATGAACATCAAAACGTAACCAGGTTGGGAACAGGGTCTCTTGACCTCGGTGAGCCTGGGGACAACTTTCATTCTCTTGGACGAGTGCTCGACCCTGTCGTCAAAACGGGACTCCAACTAAATTGTACAATGTTTGTGACTCCTGGCATCGGCTTGGATTATTCTCTTTGAGTTTCCAAGGAAAGATTTTTGGATGTGGCTTGCCCTTGGCCAGATAGCGTGACTGTTCCCGAGTCATCCAGCTGACCTTATGGCTAAGGCAGGACTACAACTCCCAGTCTTCCATAGGTTCTCCTGCTTGAGCAGGGGGCTGGACTAGAAGACCTCCAAGGTCCCTTCCAGCTTCTATTCTATTCTATTCTATTCTATTCTATTCTATTCTATTCTATTCTATTCTATTCTATTCTATTCTATTCTATTCTATTCTATTCTATTCCTTTCCATTACATTCCTTTCCATTACATTCCTTTCCATTACATTCCTTTCCATTACATTCCTTATTCTATTCTATCCTATCCTACTATTCTCTATTCTATTCTATTCTATTCTATTCTATTCTATTCTATTCTATTCTATTCTATTCTATTCTATTCTATTCTATTCTATTCTATTCTATTCCTTTCCATTACATTCCTTTCCATTCCTTATTCTATTCTATCCTATCCTACTATTCTCTATTCTATTCTATTCTATTCTATTCTATTCTATTCTATTCTATTCTATTCTATTCTATTCCTTATTCTATTCTATTCTATTCTATTCTATTCTATTCTATTCTATTCTATTCTATTCTATTCCATTACATTCCTTATTCTATTCTATCCTATCCTACTATTCTCTATTCTATTCTATTCTATTCTATTCTATTCTATTCTATTCTATTCTATTCTATTCTATTCTATTCTATTCTATTCTATTCCTTTCCATTACATTCCTTTCCATTACATTCCTTTCCATTACATTCCTTTCCATTACATTCCTTATTCTATTCTATCCTATCCTACTATTCTCTATTCTATTCTATTCTATTCTATTCTATTCTATTCTATTCTATTCTATTCTATTCTATTCTATTCTATTCTATTCTATTCTATTCTATTCTATTCCTTTCCATTACATTCCTTTCCATTACATTCCTTATTCTATTCTATCCTATCCTACTATTCTCTATTCTATTCTATTCTATTCTATTCTATTCTATTCTATTCTATTCTATTCTATTCCTTATTCTATTCTATTCTATTCTATTCTATTCTATTCTATTCTATTCTATTCTATTCTATTCTATTCTATTCCATTACATTCCTTATTCTATTCTATCCTATCCTACTATTCTCTATTCTATTCTATTCTATTCTATTCTATTCTATTCTATTCTATTCCTTATTCTATTCCTTATTCTATTCTATTCTATTCTATCCCCAAAATTTTGCCTTCCTCCCATTCCCAGCCCATAAATGAGGCAGGTTTAAATTGTTATTTTTTATATTCTCCCCTTTATTCTGACATACAAGTAATCCTCGACTTACAACTTGTGACCATTTAGTGACCATTCAAAGTTATAACGGCTCTGAAAAAAGTTACTTACCACCGGTTTTTACACTTAACAACCGTTGCAGCATCCCCCATGGTCATGTGATCAAAATTCAGACATTTGGCAACTGGCACGTATTTATGATGGTTTCAGTGTCCGGGGGGGAGGGGTTTGTATCCCCATTTGTGACCTTCTGACCAGCAAAGTCAATGGAGGAAGCCAGATTCACTTAACAACCGTGTGACTAACTTAACAACTGCAGCGATTCACTTTAACAACTGTGGCAAGAAAAGTCGTAAAATGGGGCAGAATTCACTTAGCCGATGTCTTGCTTGGCAACAGGAATTTCGGGCTGAGTTCTGGACTACTTGTAATCCGATGGTAACCCCAGGATGTGTTAAATCTGTTTGGGAGGTCTTTAATAAACCAAAACAAGAAACAAAAGGCCACAGCAAATGTTGCGTGAACCCAGAATGTTATACTACGAAGCCCATGTTGCAGCTTGCAATGATATAATGCAACGATATAAGCAACGGATGGAAACTAGTCAAGGAGAGAAGCAACCTAGAACTAAGGAGAAACTTCCTGACAGAACAATTAACCAGTGGAACAACCTGCCTCCAGAAGCTGTGAATGCTCCAACACTGGAAGTTTTTAAGAAGAGACTGGACAGCCATTTGCCTGAAATCGTATAGGGCAGGGGTCTTCAAACTGGGCCCTTTTATGACTTGTGGACTTCAACTCCCAGAATTCCTCAGCCAGGCACACTGACTGAGTAATTCTGGGAGTTGAAGTCCACAAGTCATAAAAGGGCCAAGTTTGAAGACCCCTGGTATAGGGTTTCCTGCCTTAGCAGGGGGTTGGACTAGATGACCTCCAAGGTCCCTTCCAACTACTACTTCTTCTTCTTCTTCTTCTTCTTCTTCTTCTTCTTCTTCTTCTTCTTCTTCTTCTCCTTCTCCTTCTCCTTCTCCTTCTCCTTCTCCTTCTCCTTCTCCTTCTCCTTCTCCTTCTCCTTCTTCTTCTTCTTCTTCTTCTTCTTCTTCTTCTTATTATTATTATTATTATTATTATTATTATTATTATTATTATTATTATTATTATTATTATTATTATTATTATTATTATTCGGAAAGCAGGAAAAACCCCACGTGTTTTTTTTTTGCTGCCTGCAAATTCCCAGTGTCTCTTCCAGATGTTAACTGCAGCAGCCTTTTCAGGGTGGTTGTTTTTTTTTCTTCCCCTTTTATTTCTTCTTCTGGAAATTTGCAATAAGGGTTAAATCCTGCAAGTCAGCTGCCTAGAGAAGCTATTAAAAAAAAAGAAGAAGAAGGAACGAGGGTCTACTGTGAAGTCATTTCCTGTGCCTTGTTTTCCTAGGGTGGGGTGGGGTGGGGAAGGAAAATCGGGGAATTTGATGGAGGGGGGAAGGGGGGGGCTGAAGATTTATTGGGAGGAGGCTGGCCAGAGCAGTGTGCTGACATTGCTCTGCAAAACCTAAGATCTGCACTCAACAACCATAAGCGGCAGCCCCGTTCCAGGTCTTCTTTTTTTTAAAGAGTTGGGTGGGCTTTTTGCTCCAGGCTGCAAGTGGGAACCCTTTGCAGATATAAGTCAAAGCAGATTCAGCCCCGAAATGCTTTTTGTCTTGGATCTGTCTAGGGCTGGGAAAGGCTGGAGATGAGACAGGCTGGGTCTGAGGGGAGCGAGACAGCTGGGCTGCCAAAAAAAGGGAAAAAAAAGTTCCAGCCTGCAGATCAGCAAAGCCATCCTGAGATTATTCTTTTTGACTCTGCCCTCCTGGTCGCCTGGAGGTTGGCATCCTAAATCTGGTAGACCTAGAAATAAATCCTATCGGCTTTTCCCTTTCTAAGAGTCTCCCGGAGGAGGAGATGGATTCAGGGGCTGCAGAGCTGGACAGGTGCTGTAGGCATCGTAGTGCCAGGTAAGCGCAGAGTTTTTTTTCAAGATGGGTGGACTTCAGCTCCCAGAATTCCCCAGCCAGCATGGAGAGTAGAGGTCCACATGCCAACGAGCTGGAAAGCTCTGGAAATTGGAAGTCCGCCCGTCTTAAGGTTGCCAGGGTTGGGAAACACTGCTTGAGTGGCGTCCTGCTTTGCAGATCCAGCATTGCATTACGGTGTCGAATGCGTCGATTAACCTGAATAATTAATGAGGTTAATTAACCGTAAATAATTAAGGCTCAGGGACCCGGTGGCTCTGGGGGTTAGGACGCTGAGCTTGTCGATCAGAAGGTCGGCAGTTTGGCGGGTCGAATCCCGAGTGCCGCGTAATAGAGTGAGCGCCTGTTACTCGTCCCAGCTTCTGCCAACCTAGCAGTTCGAAAGCACGTAAAAATGCAAGCAGAAAAATAGGGACCACTCCGGTGGGAAGGTAACAGCGTTCCGTGTGCTTTTGGCGTCTAGTCATGCCGGCCACATGACCACGGAGACGTCCTCGGACAAGCGCTGGCTCTTCGGCTTTGAAACGGAGATGAGCACCGGCCCCTAGAGTCGGAAACGACTAGCACGCATGTGCGGGGGAACTTTTACCTTTACCTTTAATTAAGGCTCTTTCTAATACTCTGCCTTCTACAGCTGGCTTATGCCAGGCGAGAGGGCAGGTCACAATGGTTCACTAATTAACTTTTACTGTTGTGGACACTAAGTTGATGTTGAATTTAATTACGGCAGCAAGACTTTTAGTAGGCCAATATTGGAAGAAGGAAGAACTGCCGACTATAGAAGAATGGACTTTAAAAGTTTCCAACCTGGCGGAAATGGCAAAGATTTCAGCGTACTTGAAAGACCATTCGCAACAGAGATATATTGTGGAGTGGAAAAAATGGATTGATTATATTCAGAATAAATATGGGACTAAAAAGTTTCATCTAGCATTTGAATAAGTATTGATGTGATATTTATATTGCTTGTATTTATTTTATAAGAGTTAAAGTGCAATAGAATTAATAGTTTATTGTTGTTTGCATAAGGTAGATTATGATTGTTTGTATTTTTATACCCCGTATTTAGCTCTGGGAAGTCGGGGAGGGGGGAGGGGGAAGGGAGGGAGGTGTTGGGGAGGGTTGGGGAGAGGGGAGGGGGTTGGGAGGGGTTTTGTTTTGTTAAAAATAAAATTTATTGTAAAACTTTTCAATAAAAAAAACTAATTAACTTTTACCTTTAAGGTTTGGATAGACATGCTTTAAAAATCATCAATAAAAACATGTTGGTTTAGCTTGGCAACTGAGCCCCATGGTCTCTAAACCAGAGCTTGTGGCTTAAACTTAGTAACTGTGTGAATCTGGACAGTTTTGCACTCGGGTCAGAAGCACCCAAGCGTTTCCGGGTTGAAAGGATTAGCCGGTGACATCTCCATTCCTTGGGGATGTCCAGTTGGAGGCACCTTTCATGGCCCTGGCAAGAGGTGGACGAGAGCCCAACCCCCACCCCATGGTAGTTCTCAGGTCTTGAACATGGACTTGCTAACCTCCTGTCCAGCATTCCAGATGCTTGAGCCACTGTGCCCTATCTGGACAGTTATAGTTAATCCAGTAAACCATAGCTAAGCAAACTGGTTTAGCACAAAGATAGGCAAGTTTTATTATCCACTAAGCCATAGTTAAGCAAACTGGCTTAGCCTAAAGGTTGGCAAGTTTTATTATCCAGTAAACCATAGTTAAGCAAACTGGTTTAGTACAAAGGTGGGTAAGTTTTATTATCCATTAAACCATAGTTAAGCAAACTGGTTTAGTACAAAGGTAGGCAAGTTTTATTATCCAGTAAACCATAGTTAAGCAAACTGGTTTAGTACAAAGGTGGGTAAGTTGTATTATCCAGTAAACCATAGTTAAGCCAATTGCTTTAGCACAAAAGTGGGTAAGTTGTATTATCCAGTAAATCATAATTAAGCAAACTGGTTTAGTACAAAAGTTATTAACTTTTATTATCCAGTAAACCATAATTAAGCAAACTGGTTTAGCACAAAGGTGGGTAAGATTTATTATCCAGTAAACCATAGTTAAGCAAACTGGTTTAGCACAAAGCTGAGTGTTGTATTATCCACTAAACCATAGTTAAGCAAACTGGTTTAGTACAAAAGTCAGTAACTTTCATTGTCCAGTAAACCATAGTTAAGCAAACTGGTTTAGCGCAAAGGTAGGTAATGTTTATTCCTCTGGTTGTTGTTGAATTACAACTCCCAGAATTCCTAGAAAACGTGGCTAGCAATGTGGGGATGCTTAGGGGTTATTCAGCAGTATCTGGAACAGTGTCTCTCAACCCCTAGCAACTTTTAAGACATGTGGATTTCAGCTGCCAGGATTCCCCAACCAGACGTCTACATATCTTGAATTCAGATGACCCTGAATCATGCCAGTCAGCATGCTGGCTGAGGAATTCTGGGAGTTGAAGTCCGCATACCTTAAAGTTGCTAAGGTTGAGAAACACGGGCCTAGTGGCTGAGAATAGTCGCCTAGCATCGACTCTTGCCTTGCATGATTAACTGGGTCTTCTCTCTTCCCATCCTCCCACAGGAGGACCGCGGGGGAGAAAAAAAAGTAGATGGAAGCACACAGGGTCTCTGCGGAAGTTAAAACCGAAGAGACAGAAGCACCCCGAAGGATTCCAGATGACTCAGAAAGACAGCAGGAAAGGAAAATGGCTGCGGCCGAAAAGCAGAGGAACGTATCTATCGCCAGCGAAGAGGCTGGCCGGGTGATCCCAGCCGAGCCACAAATAGCAAGGGGGAAGAGACAGAATGAATGCCACACGTGCGGGAAAAGTTTTTGTTCCAAATCCCGCCTCAAAGTCCACCAGAGGATCCACACGGAGAGACGGCCCTATCAATGCCAGGAGTGCGGCAAGGGCTTCCGGCAGAGCGGCCACCTGTCCCAGCATCAAAGGATGCACACCGGAGAGAGGCGCTACCAATGTTTGGAGTGTGGGAAAAGTTTTAGCCAGAGCACCTACTTCATCTTGCACAAGATCACCCACACGGGAGAAAAACCTTTCACTTGTCTGGAGTGCGGAAAGAGTTTCAGCCACAGCCGGAAGCTGGCTGTACATCGCGCCATCCACACGGGCGAGAGGCCGTACAAATGTGTGGAGTGCGGGCAGAGTTTCAGCCAAAGCACCCACCTGACTTCCCACCACAGGATCCACACCGGAGAGAAGCCGTATCGGTGCGCCGAGTGTGGGAAGTGCTTCAATCAGAGCGCTCACTTGTCTCTGCACCGGCGGATCCACACGGGAGAAAAACCCTACCGGTGTCTCGAATGCGGGAAGTCTTTCAGCCAGAGCCCACACTTGACTTTACACCAGAGAATCCACACCCAGGAGAAAACCTATAAGTGCTCCGAGTGCGGGAAAGGCTTCCATCGGAGCGATCACCTGATCTCTCATCAGAGAAGTCACACCGGGGAGAAACCGTATCGCTGTTCCGAGTGCGGGAAGAGTTTCAGCCGAAGCTCGATCCTGCATAAACATCAGAGAATCCACAAAGATGGAGGATCCTCCGTCTGACGTTTTCTCAAAGCTGAACGTGATGGGGAGATCTTTTGAGGGTTTTGAAGATTCCTTGACTGCTTGTGGTCTAGTGCAGGGGTAGGCAACCTTGGCTCTTTTATGACTCGTGGACTTCAACTCCCAGAATTCCTGAGCCAGCATGGCTCAGCTTGGAAACCTCTCCCTATCCCCTCAGCATGGCCGGCTCAGGAATTCTGGGAGTTGAAGTCCACAAGTCATAAAGCGGCCTAGGCCAGGGGTAGGCCACCTTGGCTCTTTTATGACTCGTGGACTTCAACTCCCAGAATTCCTGAGCCAGCATGGCTCAGCTTGGAAACCTCTCCCTTTTCCCCTCAGCATGGCCGGCTCAGGAATTCTGGGAGTTGAAGTCCACGAGTCATAAAGCAGCCTAGGGCAGGGGTAGGCAACCTTGGCTCTTTTATGACTCGTGGACTTCAACTCCCAGAATTCCTGAGCCAGCATGGCTCAGCTTTGAAACCTCTCCCTTTTCCCTTCAGCATGGCTACCTCAGGAATGCTGGGAGTTGAAGTCCACGAGTCATAGAAGAGCCAAGGTTTGCCTACCCCTGGTCTAGTGCCTAGCTAACCTTTAGACCAGGGATCTCCAAACTTGACAACTTTAAGACTTGTAGACTTCATCTCCCAAAATTCCACAGCCAGCCATGGGAATTCTGGGAATTGAAGTCCACAAGTCTTAAAGGTTGCCAAGTTTGGAGACCCCTGCTTTTTAGACGGTAGACTAAACTTAGGAGTGTTTGGGGAATGTTACTTCATAATAAGCATGGCTAGGAGCGTAATGAAGTTGGATAAATTGATGCAAAATATGGGTTAAATGTGGAAATAAGGTGAGGAACGGAAATTGTAATAAAGCAGTTTGGAAAAATACCAATGTTTCCTCCTTAGTTGCCAACTGGCGGGCATCATCTCCAGCAATTCATCTGTACCAGGTGCTTTTTGAATTTGTCAACTATTAAGATGTGTGCTGTTCAACTCCCAGAATTCCTCAGGCAGGCATGGAAATTCTGGGAGCTGAAGTCCAAACATCTTAAAAGTTGCCAAGTTTAGTTTATACCCAGAGCGCCATGTGGGCAGTTTAGGGAACTTTTGAAGTCTAGGAAGCAAATCAAGCTGGAATGAATATAGAAAAGGAACTATGTATTGGGAGAAAGGAAATTTTTTTAAAAAATGGAACATGGGAAATAAAAAGCACATTTGGGAGTATATCCCTTAATATCCCATTGAGAGGCTGATGCTGAAAACAGTGGAGCACTCCAGAACTAAACTGTGAGTCAATGGTCAATGTCAGCATGTTGGAATCCTTAAGATTTTTCGGCTGAAATTTTCATTTTAATTGCAGTTGGGCCATGCCCCAATTTTGGGCAGGGGGAGCATTTTATAGATGCACTTTTAACTTGTTCCTGATTTTGCAAGCATACATTTCTCTGTGCGCCGTTGTTAGAGAAGCAGTCCCTGTGGATTTTATCTGCTAGAGTCAGGAGTAGGCAACCTTGGATCTTTTATGACTCATGGACTTCAACTCCCAGAATTCCTGAGCCAGCATGGCTCAGCTTGGAAACCTCTCCCTTTCCCCTCAGCATGGCTGGCTCAGGAATTCTGGGAGTTGAAGTCCACGAGTCATAAAGCGGCCTAGGCCAGGGGTAGGCAACCTTGGCTCTTTTATGCCTCATGGACTTCAACTCCCAGAATTCCTGAGCCAGCATGGCTCAGCTTGGAAACCTCTCCCTTTCTCCTCAGCATGGCTGGCTCAGGAATTCTGGGAGTTGAAGTCCATGAGTCGTAAAAGAGCCAAGGTTGCCTACCCCCTGCCAACTATAAAAGATGGTGCTCATCTCTATTTCAAAGCCATTGAGCCAGCGCTGGAGATATTTCAGGGGTCATGTGGAGCACTGTTACCTTCCCACAGAAGTGGTACCTATTGATCGACTCGCATTTGAAATGCTTTCGAATTGTTAGGTTGGCAGGAGTTGGGGCAGGGATGGCAGCTCACCCTGCCATGTGGCACTCGGGTCTTGAAGCTGGGCTGCCCAACTTTCCGGCTGACAAGCCCAGCGTCTTAACTGCTGAGCCACTGCACTGGCCCTTGTTAGGGAAGACTCCAGAGAATATTGTGGACAGCAAAAACAACAACAACAAACAAATGGATCATCAAACAAATCAAGCCAGAGTTTTCATTAGACGTGCAAATGAGAGCCCGTTTGGCTCAGTGGTGAAGGCACTAGGCTAGGAACTAGGACAAGGCTTTTCAAACAGTGGTACGGGTACCACCTGTGGGACATTGGCACCTGGCAGGTGGTACGCGATCATACTAGAAAAGTGGTAGTGGGGGAGGGGAATGGCAGCACCGCACAAGCCTGAGCGAGAGACGGCTGGAGCTGCAGGGCTGTCAGGGCTCAGTGGAAGCGCCAGGATCAGCGCCAGGTTCCAGCTGGAGCTCGGCGCTGATCCTGGCGCTTCTGAGCCCAGAAGAAGCGCCGATCAGAAGGAATGTTGCAGCATCTCCAGGGTCTTGTGATTTACATTCAGATGTTTGGCAACTGATTCATATTTACGACGGTCACAGTGTCCCAAGGTCACGTGAAGTGACCAAAACCTGCTGCCACCACCCAGCAGACGGGGGGAAGGGAATAAAAACCAAACACCCCCCACCCCACCCCCGCTGCCAATCCTCAACAGAAATGCTCACAACAATGAAACCCTCGGACAGGAGGAAGAGCGCCGCCGGGCGGGCAGGCAGGCGTCTTGCTCGTCTGTGGCTTGGGGGGGCACTTTTTCCAGTGCCATTCGAACAGTCAGTAAGCGAATGGTTGTAAGTCGAGGACTACCTGTACTTCATCACTTTTTTCCTTTTTGGGGGGGAGGGGGTCATCAAGTTTTTGACACCTTGCTAGGCGACTGGTGGTACTCGGATGTTGCCAGATCCTAAAAGTGGTACAATGGGTGAAAAGGTTGAAAAGCCCTGAACTAGGAGACTGTGAATTCTAGTCCCGCCTTAGGCATGGACATTGGCTGGATGACTTTGGGCCAATCACCAGGAGACTGTGGGTTCTAAACCTGCCTTAGGCGTGGACGTTGGCTGGATTATTTTGGGCCAATCACCAGGAGATTGTGAATTCTAGTCCCGCGCCTAGCTGGATGACATTCAGCCAGTCCCTCCCACTCAGTCCAAACCACCTCACAGGATTGTTGTGGGAAAAATGGGACGAGAGAGGAGTATTGTATATACGCTGCCTTGAGTTATTTATAAATAATAAGAAAAGCAGGATATTAATAAATTAAGGGTTTTTTCCAGAGTAGCATGCACATAAATATGCAAACATCTTTAGGACTTAGGGTATTATATTCAATCTTTTTAAATTTCTGAGATGTGCATAGGAACGTGTGCACTTGGGGGGCATGGGCCCTGCATACTGATTTTTTATTATTATTTTAATTCCATTTATATCCCGCCCTTCTCCGAAGACTCAGGGCGGCTTACAAGCTTAGCAGTAGCCTTCATTCTATGTACAGGGAGTGCAGAATTATTAGGCAAATGAGTATTTTGACCACATCATCCTCTTTATGCATGTTGTCTTACTCCAAGCTGTATAGGCTCGAAAGCCTACTACCAATTAAGCATATTAGGTGATGTGCATCTCTGTAATGAGAAGGGGTGTGGTCTAATGACATCAACACCCTGTATCAGGTGTGCATAATTATTAGGCAACTTCCTTTCCTTTGGCAAAATGGGTCAAAAGAAGGACTTGACAGGCTCAGAAAAGTCAAAAATAGTGAGATATCTTGCAGAGGGATGCAGCACTCTTAAAATTGCAAAGCTTCTGAAGCGTGATCATCGAACAATCAAGCGTTTCATTCAAAATAGTCAACAGGGTCGCAAGAAGCGTGTGGAGAAACCAAGGCGCAAAATAACTGCCCATGAACTGAGAAAAGTCAAGCGTGCAGCTGCCAAGATGCCACTTGCCACCAGTTTGGCCATATTTCAGAGCTGCAACATCACTGGAGTGCCCAAAAGCACAAGGTGTGCAATACTCAGAGACATGGCCAAGGTAAGAAAGGCTGAAAGACGACCACCACTGAACAAGACACACAAGCTGAAACGTCAAGACTGGGCCAAGAAATATCTCAAGACTGATTTTTCTAAGGTTTTATGGACTGATGAAATGAGAGTGAGTCTTGATGGGCCAGATGGATGGGCCCGTGGCTGGATTGGTAAAGGGCAGAGAGCTCCAGTCCGACTCAGACGCCAGCAAGGTGGAGGTGGAGTACTGGTTTGGGCTGGTATCATCAAAGATGAGCTTGTGGGGCCTTTTCGGGTTGAGGATGGAGTCAAGCTCAACTCCCAGTCCTACTGCCAGTTTCTGGAAGACACCTTCTTCAAGCAGTGGTACAGGAAGAAGTCTGCATCCTTCAAGAAAAACATGATTTTCATGCAGGACAATGCTCCATCACACGCGTCCAAGTACTCCACAGCGTGGCTGGCAAGAAAGGGTATAAAAGAAGGAAATCTAATGACATGGCCTCCTTGTTCACCTGATCTGAACCCCATTGAGAACCTGTGGTCCATCATCAAATGTGAGATTTACAAGGAGGGAAAACAGTACACCTCTCTGAACAGTGTCTGGGAGGCTGTGGTTGCTGCTGCACGCAATGTTGATGGTGAACAGATCAAAACACTGACAGAATCCATGGATGGCAGGCTTTTGAGTGTCCTTGCAAAGAAAGGTGGCTATATTGGTCACTGATTTGTTTTTGTTATGTTTTTGAATGTCAGAAATGTATATTTGTGAATGTTGAGATGTTATATTGGTTTCACTGGTAAAAATAAATAATTGAAATGGGTATATATTTGTTTTTTGTTAAGTTGCCTAATAATTATGCACAGTAATAGTCACCTGCACACACAGATATCCCCCTAAAATAGCTATAACTAACAACAAACTAAAAACTACTTCCAAAAATATTCAGCTTTGATATTAATGAGTTTTTTGGGTTCATTGAGAACATGGTTGTTGTTCAATAATAAAATTAATCCTCAAAAATACAACTTGCCTAATAATTCTGCACTCCCTGTATATGCCTGCTTATTAGGGCTTTCACACACACCCCAAGCGGCATTATTACAAAGTCAGCTTAATTGTCCCCAACAATCTGGGTCCTCATTTTACCTACCTCGGAAGGAGGGAAGGCTGAGTCAACCTTGAGCCTGGTGGGATGCGAACCTGCACTAATTGCAGGCAGCTGGTGTTACTTAAGGAGGCATTAGCCCACTGCTCCACCAAGGCTCTGATGACGTTGGAAAGGTTACGGATTGCAAACTATAGGTTTAAAGATTGGATTTAGGACTGGACTACAGATGTGGAGGGCAAGCAAGTCTCAAACGGAAAGATTCGTATGTCCTGAAAAAAAAAATAGGATAAAGAAGCAAACCTGGATGGCGAGGAAGATAATCAAGGCCAAGATGGATGACAAGGCAGAAGGATTTCGACATACGTTAAGAGATCATTTTATTGTTTTTATTAATGCTCAAAATAAAACGAAGAAAAACCAGGAGCCCCAAGTGAGATGCGAAACGGAGCATAGTCACATTCAAAGCAAAGCCAGAAAAGCTGGGGAGAGCCCCCCCCCAAAAACAAAAGAGCATTACAAACATTTTAAAAGGGGGAGGGGAGGGATTAAAGGACAGTCTGTTTGGATACTGGAGCAATATATTCCAGAGCAGGAGACGAGATCCAAGGAGGCTTCCCCATTTCTAACAATGTACAATTCGTACAAGTAGGTCTTGCTCATAGTCAGAAAGACAGCTTTACATAAAAAACCCATGCCGTGTTTTTTTTCAATCTTCGGCAACTTGAAGGTGGGTTGGACTTCAACTCCCAGAATTCCCCGTGGCTGTCTGAGGAATTCTGGGAGTTGAAGTCCACCCACTTTCCAGTGGCCAAGGTTGAGCAGCAATATCCTAATACAGGGGTAGGCAACCTCGGCTCTTTTATGAGTCATAAAAGAGCCGAGGTTGCCTACCCCTGCCCTAATATGACAACACAAATGATGATTGGTGGAGTGCCAGTCTCCCAGGATTTAAAATTTCAGCGTCAATTTTTCAGAATTTCTGAAAGCACAGCAAAGTCCTTTTGGAGTACCCAAACTAACGGGAGAAGCCCGTGAGGAAGCCATTGCTTGTACCCTATATTAGACTTTGTAAAAAAAAACAGAGAAAAAATCATTTTCTACAGCAACAGATTACAGGACAAGTGCCACATATTTGACAACGGGGGCTCAACAATCTTTCCAGATTCCCCAACTCCAAAAGAGTGCTCACAAGTAATTATTAAAAGAAATGACCCCCCCGTCTCACAAAACATCAAGTAATCTTCCACGGCGGTCTAAAACCTTACGTGATGGAAATTTCGTGAGATGTTAATAGACTTGCAAAACATCAGCTTTTGCAAACGCTTTTTTTTAAAAAAACAAACTTAATCACGGTTATTTTCAGGAGTACCGACAGAAGAAAACATTTGTGGCTCGAGGTTTAAAATGAGGGATTGACCCATATGGATATAAATGGGGGGGGGTTGTTCCTTGGTGATCTCTCTGGTGCTTTTTTGCAGACATTTCATTACCTTAAAAGGTAACATCATCAGTGCTAGAAGGGGTAAACCCCGCTCTCTTCCAGATGTTATCTTTCAGGGAATGAAACGTCTGCAAGAAACCAACCAAATTCAGAGAGCACCAAGGACCTCACAATTTCAGATGCTTTGTGTACATGAGCGGTGGGAAGCAACCACTGATTTAGCCTCTAGAAGAGTCCCAGGGGCACAGTGGTTAGAGAGCTATGAAGCAAACTAACTCTGCACACAGTCGAGTTCGATCCTAACCGGCTCAAGGTTGACTCAGCCTTCCATCCTGCCGAGGTCGTTAAAAGGAGGACCCAGATTGTTGAGGGAAATAGGCTGACTCTATAAACAGCTTAAAGAGGGCTGTACAGCACCGTGAAGCAGCATATAAGTCTAAGTGCTATTGCTATTGCTATATTAACCCGAAGCCTAGATACTCCTAATTGTTTTTAACTCCAAATTCTCTTCACATTCACCCTAACTCCAAGGATAGGAAACCCTAAGCCACAGTCTGGACAAACCAAGGTTGGGGATGGATAGCTTACACACGGTTTGACTTGCAAGCGAAACCATTTTGCAACGTGCAATTCCCGTGACAGAATCACACACCACGTTTGCACCAGCGCTTTTCAGCAAAAATGCAACAGAATGGCCCGTGTGGTATATTCCTCGGAAGGAAATAAGGACGAATTGGCTGGCTGAGGAATTCTGGGAGTTGAAGTCCACAAGTCTTACAATTGCCAGGTTTGCAGATTCCTGGTCTAAAGGAAGCTCTGTCCTCAAGATGTCAACGGTTTTCATTCTTTTAATGATTTTTACTTCACGAGGAATCCCAGCTGCCTTCGTGAGACAAAATTCGTGCAGAATTTTGCCTCATGTGAGGAAAAATTCAGTTGCAGAGACATCCCCCCCACCTTCTACAGAACCTCAGGACACCTTAACTGGTTTACAAGTGGATTCAACCGGTTGTGGCCAACTCAAAGCTGATGTCTTATAATCCCCCCCTTTTTTTGCAGAATAAGTTGGCAGTTATCCAATCTTTACCTTTTACCACTTGAGAGGAAAAGATATGGATCCCCCACTTAAGAAATCAGTTTACTGTATCTGCCTACAATCGACTGTGTTTCCCCAAAAGTAAGACTCGGTCTTACTTTCTTTTGGGCTCTGAAGTAAGCACTAGGACAAGGGTTAGGCCACCTTGGCTCTTTTAAGACTGGTGGACTTCAACTCCCAGAATTCCTGAGCCAGCATGGCTCAGCTTGGAAACCTCTCCCTTTCCCCTCAGCATGGCTGGCTCAGGAATTCTGGGAGTTGAAGTCCACCAGTCATAAAAGAGCCAAGCTTGCCGACCCCTGCACTAGGATTTACTTTCGGGGAGGGCTTACTTTTTGCTGGTACCAGTAGGCCGCAAGCGCGGGGGGGGTGGGGCAAGCCCTGTGCATGGGGTGAAGTAACATGGCAGCGAAAGATTGGTGGCAGACCAGGTACGGTACCGGTGCGGGCGGGGCACACATGCCCTTCCCATGCCAGGCCAACCCTTGCAGCCCCGGGGCGGCCGTGCTGGGTGGAGGCCAGGCTGACCAAAGCGGCAGGTGGAGCGCCGGAGGCTCAGCGAGGGAGGGTGGTGAAACGGGCAGGCGGGTGACCTGCCGTCAGCACCCATGCCAGCTGCCCCTTCCCCGTGGAGCTGGAGAGCTGGCCACACCACCGCCCAAATGCCCTCGCTTCCCTCAGGAATTGCATTTCTTCCCTTTCCTGACTCTCAACCCCGTCCCGTTCCTCCTTCACGATCCTCCGCTGCCGCGTGGAGACGGAAACAAAAGAAGTTTGGAGGGGGAGGGGAAGGTCAATCAATCAATTCCAACTTCCCCGTGTTTTTTTTTTTTTTTACCAGAAGTTGAAATTAATTGATTGGTGTTTAATCACACTCCTCCCCGCGGCAGCGGAGGATCGCGAAGGAGAAATGGGATGGGGCTGCCAAACCTCCTACGCCGTCGCCGTTGTTTGCTGCAGGATGCTGCATGCTGCTTCGGGCTGGCCCGAGGCACCACGCAGCATCCTGCCACGAAAATAGGCAACGGCGTGGGAGGCCTGGCTGTGGCGGTCCTACCGGTAAGTGGGTGTGGGGCACGTGGGGCAGCTTCACACACCCCAACACCAAACTGGGGTTTACTTTCAGGGGGGGCTTATATTAGGCCCACCCCTGAAAATCAAGTTGGGGCTTACTTACGTACCTACCTGGAGTGAACGTGTAGTTTGCAAAGAGAGAGGGCAAATTCCTGGCCCCCTAACTTACCAAGATAAAATCCAGAATCAGTGTATCTGTGTGGTTACTGTGTGAACTTTGCTGCTCTCTGTACCTTTTTTGTCTGTGCAACTTCTTGTTAGCTCAAGGAGATCTCTGCACAATTCCTGACACTGTGCTTCTTCCCAAACCTCATGCTCTTCAGATGTGTTGAAACTACAACTCCCATCATTCAAAGTCAGCAAGGAATGAGGTTAGGGGAGGCTAAAGGCTAGGTTTAGATATGAAGCGCAAAGTTAATGGACGGCTTGGATTACTGCAACATGTTGTTGTTGTTGTTGTTTTAACTTTGGCAACCTTAAGATGAGCGGACTTCAAGCCCCAGAATTCCCCAGCCAACCTGGCTGGCTTAGGAATTCTGGGTCTTAAAAGTCCACGCATCTCAAAAGTTCCTACGCGCTGCTGCAGGACGAACATGAACGAAAATACTGCCTAAATAGGTTTGTTTATGGAACAGGTTCACTGATAGTAGTACAAGAGATAGTCTTGTACTTGCCCCCTGAGCTACTAGCTTTCCACTTACAGGGAGTTAAGTGCAAAACTGTTAACATTTTGTATTTGCCTCTCTGGCAACACAGCTTTTTTTTTCCCCCCAAGGATTGTACCACACTTTCTCGATGTACCTTGAACGCCTTTCTTGAAAAAGATTCGTCTTCAGACCTGTGTTTTTCCTACAATCCCCCTTTATGGAGTGCCCATTTGGAAAGCTGCCTCTCGTTCCAGCCGTCTTGGAACTAGCCTGTTCCCCACGTTGATGGGGATGTCCTACCAAATCACCCTCATTTCATCCAAAGGGAGAAAGTTCGTACTTCTATCTAGCTATCAAATAAATATTAAAAAAAACCTAGTCAGCTGAGCTTGTTACCCTAAAGCAAAGGTGAAATGAGACAGGGATCGAATTAATTGCTCAAGGTCCAACCTGACCAAAACCAGTTTTCCCTCTATTAACGTCCCCTCCTGTTTCTTCGCTGCTGTGTCACTATTTTCCAATCCAAGGCAAAAAGGGCTCTGCACCAGGCAGGCTGGCTCAAGCCCAAATCAAAGGGCCAGCTCAGCCCCAAGGCTTTGTTTCACGTGCATCCGGTGGGACTCGACGAGACAAACGTTCGTCGCAGCTCAAATCCCTCAAAAAGTTGAGCAAAAAGTTCATTTAAAAACTCTTCGCGAAAGCGACCGTCTCTTCGGACAAGGGGGCACGTGGACCAAAGAAGAGCCTCAAAGGCGCGTCCCGTGGTTCCCCCACTACAGACCCAAATCTCCAGTCGATCAGGAGCTGCTTTCTAGGCACTGGGTAGTGAAGGGCGGTATTAGAACTTCAGCCGTTCTCTTTCGTTTTCGTATCCACCTGATTCTGGCCCTCTCTGCATTTCCGGTTCCCCTCCCGAGAGTCTGAAATGGGCCTGGTTTGGCAACAGGAACCAAAACTGCGACGGCCATCACATTGGGGGGAAGGCCTTCAGCTGCCCACAGTCACCTTCGGCCAACGAAACCCGTCCTCCGTCGGCCGCAGCAAGGGTCCCTCTTGCGGGATCCGCTCCGTCAAAAAGAGGAAGCCGACTACGACCGGTGGCGGGGGAAAAAAAAAAAGCAGAACCAGAGGCCCAGCCGGCCTCATCACATCTTGGTGTCGTTGCTCTGCCCCGCTCCTTCGGCCGCTTCCAGATCAGCCTCTTCCGACGCCCGCGAGAGGCCCGACGTCAGGCTCAGTAGGTTCACGCACTCGGGACACTTCTCCGGGGTCTCGGTGGCCGAGGAGAAAATCTTCCCGCAGTCGGCGCAGATGAAGGAGTTCAGCCCCAGGTGACCGCGCTGGTGCCGGAGGAGGGCGGCCTTGGCTTTGAAGCAGCTGCCGCACTCCGGGCAGACGTAGGGCTTCTCGCCGGTGTGGGTCCGCTCGTGGGCGATGAGCTGCGAGCTTTCTCGGAAGCCCTTGCCGCAGCCCAGGCACAGGTAGGGCCGCTCGCCAGTGTGGGAGCGCTCGTGCGCCACCAGGCTGGAGCGCTGGATGAAGGCTTTCCCGCACTGGGGGCAGACGTAGGGCTTCTCGCCGGTGTGGGTCCGCTCGTGTTTGCTGAGGCTGGAGCGGACGCTGAAGCTCTTGGCGCAGTAGAGGCACTGGTAGGGCTTCTCGCCGGTGTGGGTCCGCTCGTGGGCGATGAGCTCCGAGCTCCAGTTGAAGCCCTTGCCGCACTCCAGGCACTTGTGGGGCTTCTCGCCCGTGTGGGTCCGGATGTGGGCCATGAGGTGGGAGTTTTGGCTGAAGCTCTTCCCGCACTGGGAGCAGGTGTAGGGCTTCTCCCCGGTGTGGATGCTTTGGTGGCGGATGAGGTCGGCGCTCAGGCTGAAGCCCTTGCCGCACTCCAGGCACTTGTAGGGCTTCTCCCCCCGGTGGCTCTTCTCGTGGAGGACCAGGGTGGCCTTTTGGCTGAAGCTCTTCCCGCACTCCAGGCAGGAGTAGGGCTTCTCGCCCGTGTGGCTGCGCTCGTGGATGATCAGGCTGGACCGCTGGTTGTAGCTCTTCTCGCACAGCAGGCACTTGTAGGGCTTCTCCCCCGTGTGGGTCCGCTCGTGCAGCTGCAGGTGAGAGCTCTGGCTGAAGCGCTTGTCGCAGTGCGAGCACTTGAAGGGCTTCTCCCCCGTGTGGGTCCGGCCGTGGGTGTTCAGGGTGGAGCGTTTGCCAAAGCTCTTCCCGCACTCGTTGCACTTGTAGGGCTTCTCCGCCACCGGCGGGGGCTTCTCCTGATTCCGGAGCTCCGCCACGCTGGCACTCAGGCTTGACCCGAACGTTTTGGAGAGCTCCTGGCTTTTCCTCTGGAGGAAACTCTGCTGGACGGCAAACTCGCTGAAGTCGAAGAAGCCCCCGCCGAAGGGGATTGAAATGGGGGCCCTGGCTTCCAGCAGACAATCCACCGTCCTCGGGGGGCTGTCCGGGGCGCCCAACTGGCCCCCGACGCTGGAGGTAAAGCTGACTTCATCTCCGCCCCACATCATCCTGTTTAGTTGCAGGCGCTCCGAGCTCCCGGGCAAAACATCCCGTTCCTTATTTTGGTTCCTCCATCCGGCTGCAGAAAAACAAGAGAGCTGAGAAGTCAAACGTTCCCGACCAAGTCAAGGAAAAGAGGGACACCAGTTCAAAGAAAAGGGGGCCGGCTGGGGAATTCTGGGAACTGAAGTCCACACCGCTTAGAGCAGGGCTTTTCAACCAGTGGTACGGGTACCACCTGTGGTGCACTGGCACCTGGCAGGTGGTACGCGGCCATCCTAGAAAAGTGGTAGCGGGGGAGGGGAATGAACTGAACCGGTGGCAGCACCGCACAAGCCTGAGCGAGAGACAGTTGAGCTGCGGGGCTATCAGGGCTCAGCGGAAGCGTCAGGATCCGCGCCAGGCTCCAGCTGGAGCCCGGCACTGATCCTGGTACTTCTGAGCCCAGAAGAAGCACCGATCAGCTGGAATGTTACAGCATCTCCAGGGTCTTGTGATTGTTGTGATTCAGGGTCAGCCTGTGGGTTCGGCAGTTGGGTCGGATGACTCAGAGGAGGAGGGGGGTGTTGAAGACCTTGCTGAGGGGGTTGAAGATCTTGCTGATGAGAGCCCTCAGCCAGGCCCCTCCGACTTGGTCACCACGGAGACCCAGCTGTGTGAGCCTGACAGAGTGGATGAAGATGACCCACAGCTGGCCCTGTTCAAGGACGCCCGACGCAGGAGGCAGTCAATTAGGAGTAAACAGAGGAAGGCAATGGGGCTTCTCGGAAGGAGGCAGAGAGAAGCCACGCCCTGAAATCTATATAAGGGGAATGTGTGGGGAGGGCTGGTTTGCTGAAGGCAACCGCTCGGATAGTTCATGTTTCTTAAAGTTCCTGTTTCTTGGTTTGTCTTGCTCCGTTTGTTTTTGTTGCAATAAATTTGGCAGGCGTAATTCCAGCCTCTTGCCTTCTTGAAAAAGGGGTTGTCCCTGCCTTTTCTGCAGGGCCGGTAGCAGGCTGGTACAGAACAGTGATTTACATTCAGATGCTTGGCAACTGATTCATATTTATGACGGTCACAGTGTCCCAGGGTCATGTGAAGTGGCCAAAACCTACTGCAACCACCCAGCAGAGGGGGGGGGAATAAAAACCAAACACCCCCCACCCCCACTGCCAATCCTCAACAGAAATCCTCACAACAATGAAAACCTCGGACAGGAGGAAGAGCGCCGCCGGGCAGGCAGGCAGGTGTCTTGATGGGCACTTTTTTCAGTGCCACTGTAACTTCAAACTGTCACTAAGCGAACTGTTGTAAGTCGAGGACTACCTGTACTTCATCACTTTTTTCTTTTTAATTCCTTTTTTTTTTTGGTCATCTCATCAAGTCTTTGACACCTTGCTAGGTGACTGGTGGTACTCGGATGATGCCATATCTTAAAAGTGGTACAATGGGTGTGAAAAGGTTGAAAAGCCCCGTCTTCGAGCTGCCAAGATTGAGAAGCAACGAGTCAGGGGGCAGCGCGAGCGAGCCAGTTTGGTCTTTTGGTTAAAGGTCATGAGGGACAGAAATCAGACGGTCACGAGTTCCAGTCTCGCCTTAGCTGGTTTGAGTGACTTTGGGCCAGTCCCTCCCTCTCAGCCCTAGGAAGAAAGTGTTCTGTTCCAACCTACTACCGGCCCTGCAAAAATGCCAGGGACAACCCCTTTTCAAAAGTCAATAGGCTGAAAGTATGCCAGCCAAATTTATTTACACAAAACAGATCCAAAACAGAGCAAAACAAATACGAACCATGACTAAATCAGAAGCTGTTCAAACGGTTGCCTTCAGCAACCAGCACCTCCCACACATTCCCCTTTTAAACAATTTCAAGGCGTGGCTTCTCTTTGCCTCCTCCCGAGGTGCCCCATCGCCTTCCTTTGTTTACTCCTGCTTGTCTGCCTCCTGCTTTGGGCGTCCTTGAACAAGGCCAGCTGTGGGTCATCTTCGTCCAAGCTGTCAGGCTCACACAGCTGGGTCTGAGGACGAACCAGATGGGAGGGGCCTGGCTGAGAGCTCTGCGAAGCCTCAGAACTGGCCTCTGCAGGCTCTCCAATCCCCCCGCCCTCCTCCTCCTCCTCCTCAGAATTGTCCGATTCAACTGCCGAACCCACAGGCTGACACTGAATTACAACAGAAAGGAGGAGGCAAGGGCAAAATGCCCCCGAAAATGCTGCTAAGGACAGTGCAGGGACTCGGATTCGAGACCGACCGAAAGGCAGGAAAAAGGAACGGAAAGCCTGAGTGTACCACGGGAGTGAGCTAAGAGTCCACTGGAAGCCAAAGCATCACCAGAGCCTCCGGGGACCAATATTAGGCCCTGCCAAGTCTGGACATCAACGGAAGGGAAACTGACCTTTGAGCCGGAGTATCATTTCTTGGAAAACGGTGCTGTTCTGACACAAACTGCCGTATCTCTGCTTGATCTCCTCTAGTCTCCCAGCCAGTGGCTCGTCGTCTTCTCTGACGGTCCCGACGAGAGAGAGGAAAAGGAGGAGAGGAATTAACAAGACCGATTCCGGAACAAAGACAGGATATCACAAAGTGCACCTGTCACGGTTCCGACAGATGAAACTCTCCAAAGAACTCTGAGGCGTTGTTTACCTTAAATAATCTTTATTCGAGTTGCCTGGCATCGGCACGTGCATGGTTGAAGGCAAAATCTGAATTCCCCTCCCCTTGAGCACATAGTATCAAAGCACAATTCCCTCCTCTAATTTAACAGTCATAAATCACATTCTCCAATTAGTTTGAAACGCGGTCTTTCCCTCCAGGTCTCCAACCCATTTCTTGTCATCTCTTCCTTCAAACAACCTTGAATCACACACTACTACGATACTGTGATGTCTAACTAATTCCCACGCACATTCCTCCTCCTTCCCCGCCAGTGTCATCTAATTCGAACTCTAAGAGTAATACACAAGGAAAATGGCTGCATCTCCAAATGGCTGCATCTCTCGGATTGACTACTGCAATGCTCTCTACATGGGGCTGCCCTTGAAGTCCACTCGGAGGCTCCAACTGGTGCAGAATGCGGCCGCGCGAGTTGTGATGGGGGTCTCCCGATACTCCCATGTAACACCTCTGCTCCGCGAGCTGCATTGGCTTCCAGTTGTATTCCGGATGAGATTCAAGGTGCTGGTGATGACCTATAAAGCCCTAAATGGCATGGGTCCGGATTATTTACGGGAGCACCTTCTGCCAGCGTCAACCTCCCATCGTCCTGTGCACTCCCACAGAGAGGGCCTCCTCAGGGTGCCGTCGGTCAGGGAATGCCGACTGGCGGCCCCCAGGGGGAGGGCGTTCTCTGTGGGCGCGCCTGCCCTATGGAACCAACTCTATGTTGAGCTCCGGATGGCTCCCGACCTTCACTCCTTTCGCCGCGACCTGAAAACTTGGTTATTTGAGCTTGCCGGCCTGGACTGAAGGATTTTTAAACTTTTAGAATGTGTTTTACTTATTAGGGCTAATTTAATTTAATTTATTTTAACTTTGTATAGTGTATATTGTATATTGTGTTTTAATTGCCCTGTACACCGCCCCGAGTCCTTTGGGAGAAGGGCGGTATATAAATCCAAATAATAATAATAATAATAATAATAATAATAATAATAATAATAATAATAATAATAATAATAATAATAATAATATCAAAAGCAAGAACATCTGATGTTAGCAGCGTTGACAGCACGCTTAAAAGGACGGAGTTCTTAAGTGGTCTAGGACAGGACTTTTCCACCTTTTCACCCATTGTACCACTTTTAGGATATGGCAACATCCGAGTACCACCAGTTGCCTAGCAAGGTGTCAAAAACGATGACCGGGGGGGGGGGAAGGGGGAAAAGTGATGAAGTACAGGTAGTCCTCGACTTACAACAGTTCGCTTAGTGACTGTTCAAAGTTACAATGGCACTGAAAAAAAGTGCCCCCCCAAGCCACAGCCGAGCAAGACCTGCCCGCCTGCCTGGTGGCGCTCTTCCTCCTGTCCGAGGTTTTCATTGTTGTGAGCATTTCTGTTGAGGATTGGCAGTGGGGGTGGGGGGATTGGTTTTTATTCCCCCCCCCCCGCTGAGTGGTTACAGCAGGTTTTGGTCACTTCACATGACCCTGGGACACTGTGACCGTCATAAATACGAATCAGTTGCCAAGCATCTGAATGTAAATCACAAGACCCTGGAGATGCTGCAACATTCCAGCTGATCGGCGCTTCTTCTGGGCTCAGCACAAGTGACAGGATCAGTGCTGAGCTCCAGCTGGAGCCTGGCGCTGATCCTGGCACTTCCGCTGAGCCCTGACAGTCCTGCAGCTCCAGCCGTCTCTCGTTCATGCTTGTGCAGTGCTGACACCGGTTCAGCTCGTTCCCCTCCCCTGCTACCACTTTTCTAGGATCATTGCGTACCACCTGCCAGATGCCAATGTATCACAGCTGGTACCCATACCACTGGTTGAAAAGCCCTGACTTAGGTGCTCTCTGAGCTTGATGCTTTTTACCTGCAGACCTTTGATTACCTGACTCGATAACAGTATCAGCATGAGGGAAGGTTGGGGAGGGGGTTGCTCCCTTTTATACGGAATAGCTTCTCCTGCCATTTTGGGCAGGAGCGCACATGTAGTCCTCGTCTTACGGCCACAGTTGACCTCCAACATTTCTGTTGCTACACAAAACCGTCGTGCCCCATTTTAGGACCAGAGCTGTTGAGTGAATCACTGCAGCTGTTAAAAGTTAGCGACACGGTCGTTATAAGTGAACCTGGCTTCCCCATAGACTTGGCTTGTCGGAAGGTCGCAAAAGGGAATCACATGACCCTCTTGACTAGTTGTCAAGAGTTCGAGTTTCAATCGATCACGGGACCCCGGGGTTGCTGCAACAGTGTGAAAAATGGTCCATTAAGTCACTTTTTTTTCAGTGCTGTTGTTAACTCTGAACAATCACTAAACCATGGGTAGGCCACCTTGGCTCTTTTGTGACTCGTGGACTTCAACTCCCAAAATTCCTGAGCCAGCTATGCTGAGGGGAAAGGGAGAGGTTTCCAAGCTGAGCCATGCTGGCTCAGGAATTCTGGGAGTTGAAGTCCACGAGTCATAAAGCGGCCTAGGCCAGGGGTAGGCAACCCCTGGCCTAGGCCGCTTTATGAGTCGTGGACTTCAATTCCCAGAATTCCTGAGCCAGCCATGCTGAGGGGAAAGGGAGAGGTTTCCAAGCTGTGCCGTGCTGGCTCAGGAATTCTGGGAGTTGAAGTCCACGACTCATATAAGAGCCAAGGTGACCTACCCCTGCACTAAATGAATGGTTGTAAATTGAGGACTATGTGTAGTTTCTTTCCTCCTCTTCCTCCTTCTGCCAAGAAGGAAACAACGCCCCACCCAAAACTGGCAAGGAAAACTACTACATTTAAACAGGCAGCGTCCTAATTCTTAGCCCCTGACAGAAAACCCGGCAGAAACGCCACGAACAAAGCAATTTTTTTTTTAAAAAAAAAAACAACCCTCCAAATCTTACCTGCTCCCAATATTTCCAGACTCCTAAGAGAGAAGAAAGACATAATTATACGGGTGGAAAAATCTACTCAGGAAATCCCGCAAAACTAATGGCCGTGGAATTATTTCACCGGCACAGGATATTGCGGCAGTAGCAATTTCTTTTCTTTTGAGTTTTCACGTAACTTAAAGCTAATGTCTTTTATGTCTTCTTTTTAGCTTTAAAATTTGAATTAGCAATAAAATTTAACAAAAATATGCCTGTTGGCCAATTTTTCTGTAACTTGGCTGGCAGGTAGCCTTCAGTATAACTACGATGTAAAAAAGATGTCGAGACCCTAGAAAGGGTACAGAGAAGAGCAACAAAGATGATGAGGGGACTGGAGGCTAAAACATATAGGGAACGATTGCTGGAATTGGGTATGTGTAATTTAACGAAGAGACGGGCGAGGGGTGACATGATAACAGAGTTCCAGTATCTCAGGGGCTGCCCCAAAGAAGAGGGAGTCAAGCTATTCTCCAAAGCACCTGAAAGCAGGACAAGAAGCAATGGATGGAAACTAGTCAAGGAGAGAAGCAACCTAGAACTAAGGAGAAACTTCCTGACAGTTAGAACAATTAACCAGTGGAACAACCTGCCTCCAGAGGTGGTGAATGCTCCAACACTGGAGGTTTTTAAGAAGAGATTGGACAGCCATTTGCCTGAAATGGTATAGGGTTTCCTGCCTGAGCAGGGGGTTGGACTACATGACCTCCAAGGTCCCTTCCAACTTATTATTATTATTATATTATTATTATTATTATTATTATTATTATTATTATTATTATTATTATTATTATTATTATTACCCTATTTTTGCTCACAGAACAAAAAACTGAGAAAGCAAAGAGTTTGGTTCAATTCCCCCTGCCCTATGCGGAATAACGTTGAACAAAACACTTCAGTTTTGTCTGTATTCAAGGCAATGTTCCAGAAATCAGTGGGTTGTTTTTTTAAAAAAAATAATATCTGAATCAACCTTATGTTGAGGTCAGATGGCATTTTCTACACAAGAGCGAGTCATAAGACATTTTTTTCCAAATGCTGTTATCTTCGAATGGCCCCTAAATGAATGTTTAAGTCAAGTACTACTTGTATTACAAGGGATGTGGTGGCTCAGTGGGTTAGGACGCTGAGCTTGTCGATCAGAAGGTCAGCAGCTTGGCGGGTCAAATCCCGAGTGCCGCGTAGCAGAGTGAGCGCCTGTGACTCATCCCAGCTTCTGCCAACCTAGCAGTTCGAAAGGACGTAAAAATGCAAGTAGAAAAATAGGGATCACTACGGTGGGAAGGTAACAGCGTTCCGTGAGCCTTTGGCGTCTAGTCATGCCGGCCACATGACCACGGAGACGTCCTCGGATAAGCGCTGGCTCTTCGGCTTTGAAACGGAGATGAGCACCGGCCCCTAGAGTCGGAAACGACTAGCACGCACATGAGGGGGAACCTTTACACAAGATGGACAGGCAGTTTCAATACCAGAGAGACGTACCACTATCTCCTCACTGCTGTTCTCTTCCTTGTCCTCTTCCACTTCCTCTTCGTCTTCTTTCATGTTGCTCAGGTCAATCATTTCCGAATCAGGCTGTACCTTCCATGGAATAAAACTGTATTAATGGAAACCAGGACGACTTTCTCCGTTTCCAGTTTTCCATGCCCCCCCCTCCCAACTGAAAAAATAATAATAATCGGTTTCTGCTTAAAGACACCCGGGCAATGTTTTGCACTCCGAAAAAAATTTAATAAATTTCGGGAAAGAAAACTTACGCTAGGCAAAGGAAGAAAACCACCGACCGATTTTGGCCATGGGGTCTTGGTTTCAAGAAAAAGCTCTTTCAGACTTCCTTATTCAACCTCTATTAGCTTTTAGTAGGAATGAAACTGAGGGAGGGAGGGAGGAATGAAAAGGAACAAAGAAAGGGGAAGGGGAGAGGGAGGGGAAGAGAGAAGAAAGGGAAGGGGAAGGGAGGGAGGGAGAAGGAAAAGAAAAGAACAACGGAAGAAAGGAAAGGGGAAGGGGAAAGAGAGGGAGGGAAAGAGAGAAGGAAGGAAGGAAGGGGAAGGAAAAAAAGGAAGAAAAGGGGAAGTGGAAGTGGGTTCATAGAGTTAGCATGTTGCCCTCCAACAATCTGGGTCCTCATTTTACCGACCTCGGAAGGATGGACAGGCTGAGTCAACCTGGAGCCGGTCAGGATCGAACTGCTGAACTGCTGGCAGCAGAAGTAGCCTGCAGTACTGCATTTTAACCACTGCGCCATCACAGCTCAAGATTTAGAACAGATCTTGCCAACAAACAGTGCTTTTCTTCGCACTGCTCATTCTAAGTGGCAAGTAATACTGGGCACGGCCTCCCCCCTCTCCCCCCCCCAGCTTTAGAGCCCAGTGCAGCTTTTTTACATCCTAGATTATTCTCTGCCCCAATCTTGAAAAGAGCAAAAGACCAAATTGTGGTAAAGGTAAAGGTTCCCCCGCACATGCGTGCTAGTCGTTTCCGACTCTAGGGGCCGGTGCTCATCTCCGTTTCAAAGCCGAAGAGCCAGCGCTTGTCCGAGGACGTCTCCATGGTCATGTGGCTGGCATGACTGGACGCCAAGGGCGCACGGAACGCTGTTACCTTCCCACCGGAGCGGTCCCTATTTTTCTACTTGCATTTTTACGTGCTTTCGAACTGCTAGGTTGGCAGAAGCTGGGACGAGTAACAGGCGCTCACTGTTACGCGGCACTCGGGATTCAACCCGCCAAACTGCCGACCTTCTGATCGACAAGCTCAGCGTCCTAACCCACTGAGCCACCGCGTCCCTCTATGAGAAAGGGAAGGTGATGCAAATGTGACATTTTAAGAAAAACTGTCGCTAAATCTCTTTTCAATCATGAAAGCTACCTGGACCGGGGGTGGGTGGGGGTGAATCTGGGCCGGTCCCCTTCCTCTCAATCCCATAGCCAGGGTGGGGCTGTGGAGAAGGGGCCTGACAGGAAATAATAATAATAATAATAATAATAATAATAATAATAATAATAATAATAATAATAAGAAGAAGAAGAAGAAGAAGAAGAAGAAGAAGAAGAAGAAGGAGGAGGAGGAGGAGGAGGAGGAGAAGGAGAAGGAGGAGAAGGAGAAGGAGAAGGAGAAGGAGGAGAAGGAGAAGAAGGAGAAGTTGGAAGGGACCTTGGAGGTCATCTAGTCCAACCCCCTGCTCAGGCAGGAAACCCTATACCATTTCAGACAAATGGCTGGCCAGTCTCTTCCCAGCTCCTTGTTCTTTCTCTCAAACACCAAAACTCACCGACTCGTCCCTCTTGCTTCACCCAACCCACCTGTGGCAGGATTGCATTGTTGGGGAAAAAGAGAAGTAGCGGCATTATGCACCGGAGCTCCTGAACGGCCTCCTCTGGTCCTGAGTTCGGGTGCTCTGGAGAACAGGTTGCCCCCCACCGCCCGTTCTCTGTGGCAGCCGCCAAAATACTGGAAAGCTGCTATCATGTCACCCCCTGGTCCTTCTCTTCCATTAAACTAGAAATTTCCCTCCTCGTTTAAGGCGGCCTCTCTCGGGAATAATTCAACGTGCTTCTTCCCAGCTTTTTCACTGCGCCGCCGCTTATGACCTAATGTCAGCCCTACAAGGTAGACCAGACTAAGAAATCCAAGGCCACAGATTTATTTTAACAGCTAGAGCAGTGTTTTTCAAACTTCCTTCCCCCCTCTCCCCCACCCCAGATTTCAAACTCTTTTAAGTTTTTCAAACTTGGCAATTTTAAGATGAGCGGAACCTCAACCAGCGCGTCTGGGGGATTCTGGGAGTTGGAAGTCCATCCATCTTAAAAGTTGTCAAATTTGAAAAAACAAAACAAAACCTGAGCTATAAGTTAACAGAAACTTTTCAAGTCTTTTTTTTTCTCGTTATAAAGTTTTTTATTGTTTTTTTAACCTCTACGTACACAGCGTGCGATCTGGGTTCATAAAACGCTAATACATAATCGAGTCCTACTCTTTGGTTCTCTCCTCTAGCCATTTGTAGAATAAATTCCAGCTTTGGTAATATTCTGTTTCTTCTTTATCTTTCAGCCTCATAGTTAGTCTGTCCATCTCTGCGCATTCCAGTATATCTTTTTTATTACCTCTTCTTCTGAAGGCATTCGTTCATTTTTCCAACATTGCGCATAGCTTATTCTTGCTGCGGTTACAATATGTAAAACCAAATATAAATTTTGCTTATTAATCTTTTCTGGTACTATACCTAATTAAAAAAAATTCAGGATGAAATACTACATGTTCTCCTAATATTTTTTTTTCTAGCCAAGCATGTATTTTTTCCCAATAGGCTTTTACCTTGTCACATGTCCACCCGATAGGACAATAGGTACCTAAGTTATGTTTACATTCCCAACATTTAGAGCCTTGGTGGAGCAGTGGGCTAATGCCTCCTTAAGTAACACCAGCTGCCTGCAATTAGTGCAGGTTCGAGTCCCACCAGGCTCAAGGTTGACTCAGCCTTCCATCCTTCCGAGGTAGGTAAAATGAGGACCCAGATTGTTGGGGGCAATTAAGCTGACTTTGTAATAATGCCGCTTGGGGTGTGTGTGAAAGCCCTAATAAGCAGGCATATACATAGAATGAAGGCTACTGCTAAGCACGTTGGTTTGTGCTTAAATTGTAAGCCGCCCTGAGTCTTCGGAGAAGGGCGGGATATAAATGGGATTAAAATAAAAATAAATAAATAAATTTACCTGATACATTTTTAAACATTTTTGCTAGTCTTGCTGGAGGCAAGTGCCATCTATAAAACATTTTATACAAATTTTCTTTATACGCAGTTGACATGGTCAGTTTATGATTTCTCTCCCACAATTTTTTGCCATTTTTCTATTTCTAATTCCATATTATAACCAAAGTTTTCTAAAGCTGGTTAGAAACTTTTCAAGTCTTAATGTGCTTCTCCATCCCTCTTCTTCTGAACTAATATGGGCCTTTTCCTGAGACATTTTCTCTAGTTATTTGTCTCGGCCTGGATTCAAAGTCTTCTTATCTAAACCGGCTCTTCCTCCTGTGTCTCAAAAGGCCATTTGCCCTGTACACTTAAGCTGTGGACTGATTCAACCCTCTGTCTCTCTCTCTCTCTCTCTCTGGAGGATTCCTAAATTTCTTCCATTCCTTTCTCAACAGTCATCTCATCTTTATTTATTGATTAACCCTTGGGCCATATCAAATTGCCAAGTTCCAAAAACAAAATTCTCAACAGTCTCTCCTACCCCTGGTCCAGCCACCTATGTCAGGGCTTTTCAACCTTATCACCCACTGTACCACTTTTAGGATACGGCAACATCCCAAGTACCACCAGTCCCCTAGCAAGGTGTCAAAAACGTGGTGACAAAAAAAAAAGGAAAAAAGTGATGAAGTACAGGTAGTCCTCGACTTACAACAGTTCGCTTAGTGACTGTTCGAAGTTACAACGGCACTGAAAAAAGTGCCCCCCCCCAAGCCACAGCCGAGCAAGACACCTGCCTGCCCACCCGGCGGCGCTCTTCCTCCTGTCCGAGGTTTTCATTGTTGTGAGCATTTCTGTTGAGGATTGGCAGCGGGGGTGGGGTGGGGGGTGTTTGGTTTTTATTTCCCACCCTCTGCAGCAGGTTTTGGTCACTTCACATGACCCTGGGACACTGTGACCGTCATAAATATGAATCAGTTGCCAAGCATCTGAATGTAAATCACAAGACCCTGGAGATGCTGCAACATTCCAGCTGATCGGCGCTTCTTCTGGGCTCAGCAGAAGCACCGGGATCAGCGCTGAGCTCCAGGTAGAACCTGGCACTGATCCTGGCGCTTCCGCTGAGCCCCGACAGCCCTGCAGCTCCAGCCGTCTCTCGCTCAGGCTTGTGCGGTGCTGCCACCGGTTCAGCTCATTCCCCTCCCCCGCTACCACTTTTCTAGGATGGTCGTGTACCACCTGCCAGGTGCCAATGTACCACAGGTGGTACCCGTATCACTGGTTGAAAAGCCCTGGCCTATGTCACCCACAGCCAATTGGACAGATTCAGAAAATTCACACCCAAGGACACGAGGAGGGCCATTCTCGTCCACTGTTACTCCTCAGTGGCTGGTAGTCAAAGGCACTCCTGTTTTCTGCCTTCTGAAGAAATATCGGACGTCGTGACTAGTAGCCCCTGAAAACTGTTATTTGCTTTCCACTCTCTGTTAATAAATCATCTGGAGCTCATCTCCAAACCTGACAAGGCGTGAATTCCACTAATTTAGGGCAGGGGTGTCAAACTGCCGGCCCACGGGCCGGATGCGTCCCTCCGAAACCGCACCCACCCCATTGCCGGCAACCGGGAAAGTCGCGATAAGTCGCGACACGCCATGTGACGTCGCGAGTTTGACACCCCTGATTTAAGGGCTTTTTCATTCAATTTTTTTATTTATTTTTTTTTAATTTTAATTCCATTTATATCCCGCCCTTCTCCGAAGACTCAGGGTGGCTTACAAGCTTAGCAGTAGCCTTCATTCCATGTATATGCCTGCTTATTAGGGCTTTCACACACACACCAAGCGGCATTATTACAAAGTCAGCTTATTGCCCCCAACAATCTGGGTCCTCATTTGACCTACCTTGGAAGGATGGAAGGCTGAGTCAACCTTGAGCCTGGTGGGATGCGAACCTGCACTAATTGCAGGCAGCTGGTGATACTTAAGGAGGCATTAGCCCACTGCTCCACCAAGGCTGTGGACCGGTGCCGGAATCTTGACCGGCACCGGCAAGATTCTCAGGAGTTGTTACATTCAGTAAGTAGAAGGACGGAGCATTTTGCTACGGTAGAACAAGCAGAGGGAAAACCAGTCTAAAGGCTTCCTAAATTAAACCCTGATTAAACCACTTCAGGCTCCAAAAACCATTGGTTAACAAGGGGGTCCTCGACTTGCGACCATAACTGAGCCTGGAATGACATTACATTAAAGGTAAAGGTTCCCCCGCACATGTGTGCTAGTCGTTTCCAACTCTAGGGGCCGGTGCTCATCTCCGTTTCAAAGCCGAAGAGCCAGCACTTGTCCGAGGACCTCTCCGTGGTCATGTGGCTGGCATGACTAGACGCCAAAGGCGCACGGAACGCTGTTCCCTTCCCACCGTAGCGGTCCCTATTTTTCTACTTGCATTTTTACGTGCTTTCGAACTGCTAGGTTGGCAGAAGCTGGGACGAGTAACAGGCGCTCACTCTGTTACACGGCACTCGGGATTCGACCCGCCAAACTGCCGACCTTCTAATCGACAAGCTCAGCGTCCTAACCCACTAAGCCACCGCGTCCCTGACATTATATTACATTACATTAATTACGGCTGTAAGTAATGCCACCTGATTTTTACGACATTTTTTTGGCAAACGTTTTTTTTGGCAACTCTTCCGAATGCATCTCTGGAACTTTTGAACTCACCTCTTCCTAAAGTGGGTCACACAACACTGCGGGATTGGGTGGGGGGGGGAGGGGGAACAGAAGGGAAATGGGAACATGATACCTACCTGTAAATCATCCTTGGCCGGTGGGGAGTCCTGATTTTTGTTATCTTCTGTTATCTTTTGCTCGCTGTCTTTCACCTCCTGACAATTATGTCCCTCGTTCTCTCTTTCTTTGCTAAGGTTTACGAGACCGAGACCGTCCTAAAGAAAGGGGGAAAAAAATAAATCCCAGGAGGATTGCAAGAAATATTTCAGTTTCTGTAAACTTTACGTTGTAGGTTTTTGCATTTAGCTCCAGGCGCTGCTTCTTTCATCTTTTTCTTTTTTTTTTATTAAAGAGTTTTACAAAAACAAAATTTTACAATATATCCCCCAATCCCTCCCACCCCAAACCCACCCACTTCCCCCCCCCCACTTCCCAGAGCTAAATACAGGATTATAGTTACAATAATCATATTCTAAATAAAAATTATGCATAATATACAATTAACCAAATTCATAATGTGCTTTAACTCCCCTTTAACATAACTACATACAAAGTACCAATAACAATATCCCACTAAAATCTACTCATAAGCTAAATGGAACTTTTTAGTCCCATATTTGTTCTGAATATAATTTATCCTTCTCCTCCAAACTGAAATATATCTTTCCTGTGAATGATCTTTCAAATAAGCAGAAATCTTAGACATTTCTGCAAGATTCGAAACTTTAAACACCCATTCTTCTATAGTGGGCAAACTATCCTTCTTCCAATATTGTCCCACCAGTAACCGTGCTGCTGTTATCATATTCAACATCAAGTTAGTTTCTTTAACATCACAATCTACCACAATACCCAGTAAAAACAATTGCGGAGAAAACTTTCTCTTTCTCTTAAAAATCTTTTGAATGTTCCACCAAATTTTGATCCAAAAAGCTTTTATATTTCTACAAGTCCACCACATGTGAAAATAGGTAGCTTCTAAACTACCACATCTCCAACATTTAGACTGTAAATTAGGATACATGTTGGACAACCTCTTGGGATCCAGATGCCATCTATAAAACATTTTATAAAAATTTTCTCTTAAATTTTGAGCCTGAGTAAATTTAACATTTCTAACCCAAATTATCTCCCAAGTGTCCAACGAAATTGGTTCCTGAATATTTTGTGACCACTTTATCATACAGTCTTTAACCAGTTCCGTTTCCGAATCCAATTCAATTAAAGCATTATATATCCTCTTTATAAGGTGATTCTTTCATCTTTTCCTTCTAACGCTTCTATCTATGATTTGTTCTGCAGTTCTTTCCCCATTTCAAGTTTTCGCATTGAGCGAAGGATGCGGGCTGAATTTTGCTTTCCCAGCACAGCCATTTTTTTTTAAACTTGACTATTCCAGTAAATAAAATAAACACTTCTATTCAGCTGAATAAAAACCAAATTGTAAATACAACCATGTTTGGCATCGTGGACACCTATAAGGTGTTCTGTTTGAATTGGTTTTGTACAAGCAGCGAATCCAGCCATTAGGCCTCATAAACCATGGTTTGTGGCTGTGTGCACACTCAAATCATGGCGATTCATTTAGTAAAACTCAGCTGAGCATGTGATCCAATCCCAATGTTCGGAAATTATTCAGTTTATTATCTCTGGCCTAAGTGGCCAGTTTTCCCATTAAGGTTGTCACCTTAGTGGGATTGAAGATTGTCTTCATGCATTGCTGATCGGTGCCTCTTTTCCAAAAAAAAAGAGTGGATACGAAAGATTAGATTATCCTACGGTGGCTCAGTGGGTTAGGATGCTGAGCTTGTCGATCAGAAGGTCAGCAGTTTGGCGGATCGAATCCCGAGTGCCGCGTAGCAGAGTGAGCGCCTGTTACTCATCCCAGATTCTGCCAACCTAGCAGTTCGAAAGCACGTAAAAATGCAAGTAGAAAAATAGGGACCACTATGGTGGGAAGGTAACAGCGTTCTGTGCGCCTTTGGCGTCTAGTCATGCCAGCCACATGACCACGGAGACGTCCTCGGACAAGCGCTGGCTCTTCGGCTATGAAACGGAGATGAGCACCGGCCCCTAGAGTCAGAAACAACTAGCACGCATGTGCGGGGGAACCTTTACCTTTATCTTTACCACAGTTTGGTCTTTTGCTCTTTTCAAGATTGGGGTAGAGAATAATCTGGGATGTAAAAAGCTGCACTGGGCTCTAAAGCTGGGGGGGAGAGGGGGGAGGTCGTGCCCAGTATTACTTGCCACTTAGAATGAGCAGTGCGAAGAAAAGCACTGTTTGTTGGCAAGATCTGTTCTAAATCTTGAGCTGTGATGGCGCAGTGGTTAAAATGCAGTACTGCAGGCTACTTCTGCTGCCAGCAGTTCAGCAGTTCGATCCTGACCGGCTCCAGGTTGACTCAGCCTGTCCATCCTTCCGAGGTCGGTAAAATGAGGACCCAGATTGTTGGAGGGCAACATGCTAAGTCTATGAACCCACTTAGAGAGGGCTGTAAAGCACTGTGAAGCAACATACAAGTCTAACTTCTATTGCTATTGCTAAACACATTTTGGTGTTTTGATGGCAGCGTGACACTGCTGAACTTTTCATTCAGGAGCCTTATCACCCATTTTGTCGCCAATATGCAAATTTTGCTGAGCTGGGAAAGTTTTTTTTAAAAAAGGCACAGATTTTTTTTAAAAGACAGTATTTCCCAATTTTGGCAACTTTAATGGACTTCAACTCCCAGAATTCTGGATGGCTGGAGAATTCTTTGGCTTTGCCACAGATCTACTGTCACATCACAACTTAATAGTTAATTTCTGCAGACTCAAAGAGATATATATATATATATACTCTTTTGTCTTAGGGCAGGGGTAGGCAACCTCGGCTCTTTTATGACTCATGGACTTCAACTCCCAGAATTCCTGAGTCAGCTGACTCAGGAATTCTGGGAGTTGAAGTCCACGAGTCATAAAGGTTGCCTACCCCTGTCTTAGGGGGATCAGGGATCTGCCCCTCCGCTGATCAGGTCCCCCCCCTCTCTTCTTCCCAAATTCTTACTTGCATTTGCTCCTCCACAGTCTTCTCAATTCCAGCATTCATGGTAAGATTGTTTCGATCTGCCGCAAAAAATGAGGCAACTGGAAAAGAAAGGAAGGGAGAGGGGGGGAAAAAAATCAGTCAGGAAAAATGTTTGAAGGGATGGATATAAAAAAAAGAAAAGAAAAAAAAGAAGAAAGTGATACAAGTAATTGTCCCATTGTGACAAAGCGACTAACAGAATATTTGCAAATATAATATAATATAATTAATAATATGATATGATATATGATATAATAATATAATATAATATAATATAATATAATAATAATATAATATAATATAATATAATATAAATATAATATAATTTTAATCCCATTTATATCCCGCCCTTCTCCGAAGACTCAGGGTGGCTTACAATCTAAGCACAAATCAAATGTGCTTAGCAATAATATAATAATATAATAATATAATATATATAATATAATATAATATAATATAATATAATATAATATAATATAATATATATAATATATAATATAATATAATATAAATAATATAATAAATAAATAATATAATATAATATAATAATATAATAAATATAATATAATATAATTTTAATCCCATTTATATCCCGCCTTTCTCCGAAGACTCAGGGCGGCTTACAATCTAAGGAAAAATCAAATGTGCTTAGCAATAATATAATATAATATAATATAATATAATATAATATAATATAATATAATATAATATAATAATATAATATAATGATATGATATAATATAATAATATAATAAATATAATAAATATAATATAATATAATATAATTAATATAATATAATTAATATAATATTATATTATAATATAATACAATAAAATATAATATAATATAATATAAATATAATATAATAATATATCTCTTTTAAAGAAAAGAAAAAATGCTGCTCCTCTGGGCTTTTCCATCAAGCTGAGCACACATCAGCAAAAGCTTCAGATCGCAATTCTAGGACGGGG